>NW_027552785.1:0-57484 GCF_045843805.1 Urocitellus parryii | reverse complement strand
ATTGAAGTAGCCCCATGCAGAGACTGAGGAGAATCACTTTCATTGAAAGGGGTTGCCAAGCTTCCAAAAAACTACGAGTTTCCTGAAATCTCAGCAAACATTTTTTCACCCAATCTTGATGATACTGGCAGGTAATGATCAGTACACCAATCCCACTTGGCTCACCAAATTTCGTTCTTCTCGGTTAAACCGTTCCTTTGCAGTAACCGTTTTCATATTTAGGTTTCACTCTGTTTTCTCCTATATAAATACATGTAGTTGGAACTCTAAATCAAACACGGTTTGTGCTAGCTCTTTGAAACTTGGCTCGATAATGTAGTTCCAAGTTCTATCGCGATGGCTGGTGTCCTATTGAAGTACCCCCAAGCAGAGACTGAGGAGAATCACTTTCATTGAAACGGGTGCCAAGCTTCCAAAAAACTACGAGTTTCCTGAAATCTCAGCAAACATTTTTTCACCCAATCTTGATGATACTGGCAGGTAATGATCAGTACACCAATCCCACTTTGCTCACCAAATTTCGTTCTTCTAGGTTAAACCGTTCCTTTGCAGTAACCGTTTTCATGTTTAGGTTTCACTCTGTTTTCTCGTATATGGATACATGTAGTTGGAACTCTAAATCAAACACGGTTTGTGGTAGCTCTTTGAAACTTGGCACAATAATGTAGTTCCAAGTTCTATCGCTATGGTTTGTGTGCTATTGAAGTAGCCCCAAGCAGAGACTGACGAGAATCCCTTTCATTGAAAGGGGTTGCCAGGCTTCCAAAAAACTGCGAGTTTCCTGAAATCTCAGCAAACATTTTTTCACCCAATCTTGATGATACTTGCAGATATTGTTCAGTACACGAATCTCACTTGGCTCACTAAATTTCGTTCTTCTAGGTTAAACCGTTCCTTTGCAGTAACCGTTTTCATGTTTTGGTTTCACTCTGTTTTCTCCTATATGGATACATGTAGTTGGAACTCTAAATCAAACACGGTTTGTGCTAGCTCTTTGAAACTTGGCACAATAATGTAGTTCCAAGTTCTTTCACTATGGTTTGTGTGCTATTGAAGTAGCCCCAAGCAGAGACTGACGAGAATCCCTTTCATTGAAAGGGGTTGCCAAGCTTCCAAAATCTACGAGTTTCCTGAAATCTCAGCAAATATTTTTTCACCCAATCTTGATGATACTTGCAGGTAGTGATCAGTACACGAATCTCACTTGGCTCACTAAATTTCGTTCTTCTAGTTTAAACAGTTCCTTTGCAGTAACCGTTTTCATGTTGAGGTTTCACTCTGTTTTCTCCTATATGGACACATATAGTTGGAACTCTAAATCAAACACGGTTTGTGCTAGCTCTTTGAAACTTGGCACGATAATGTAGTTCCAAGTTCTATCGCTATGGTTTGTGTCCTATTGAAGTAGCCCCAAGAAGAGACTGATGAGAATCACTTTCATTGAAAGGGGTTGCCAAGCTTCCACAAAACTACGAGTTTCCGGAAATCTCAGCAAACATTTTTTCACCCAATCTTGATGATACTGGCAGGTAATGATCAGTACACCAATCCCACTTGGCTCACCAAATTTCGTTCTTCTAGGTTAAACCATTCCGTTGCCGTAACCGTTTTCATGTTTAGGTTTCACTCTGTTTTCTCCTATATGGATACATGTAGTTGGAACTCTAAATCAAACACGGTTTGTGCTAGCTCTTTGAAACTTGGCACAATAATGTAGTTCCAAGTTCTATCGCTATGGTTCGTGTCCTATTGAAGTAGCCCCATGCAGAGACTGAGGAGAATCACCTTCATTGAAAGGGGTTGCCAAGCTTCCAAAAAACTACGAGTTTCCTGAAATCTCAGCAAACATTTTTTCACCCAATCTTGATGATACTGGCAGGTAATGATCAGTACACCAATCCCACTTGGCTCACCAAATTTCGTTCTTCTCGGTTAAACCGTTCCTTTGCAGTAACTGTTTTTCATATTTAGGTTTCACTCTGTTTTCTCCTATATAAATACATGTAGTTGGAACTCTAAATCAAACACGGTTTGTGCTAGCTCTTTGAAACTTGGCACAATAATGTAGTTCCAAGTTCTATCGCTATGGTTTGTGTGCTATTGAAGTAACCCCAAGCAGAGACTGACGAGAATCACTTTCATTGAAAGGGGTTGCCAGGCTTCCAAAAAACTGCGAGTTTCCTGACATCTCAGCAAACATTTTTTCACTCAGTCTTGATGATACTTCCATTTAATGATCAGTACACCAATCCTACTTGGCTCACCAAATTTCATTCTTCTAGGTTAAACCGTTCCTTTGCAGTAACCGTTTTCATGTTTAGGTTTCACTCTGTTTTCTCCTATATGGATACATGTAGTTGGAACTCTAAATCAAACACGGTTTGTGCTAGCTCTTTGAAACTTGGCACAATAATGTATTTCCAAGTTCTATAGCTATGGTTGGTGTCCTATCGAAGTAGCCCCAAGCAGAGACTGAGGAGAATGACTTTCATTGAAAGGGGTTGCCAAGCTTCCAAAAAACTACGAGTTTCCGGAAATCTCAGCACACATTTTTTCACCCAATCTTGATGATACTGGCAGGTAATGATCAGTACACCAATCCCACTTGGCTCACCAAATTTCGTTCTTCTCGGTTAAACCGTTCCTTTGCAGTAACCGTTTTCATATTTAGGTTTCACTCTGTTTTCTCCTATATAAATACATGTAGTTGGAACTCTAAATCAAACACGGTTTGTGCTAGCTCTTTGAAACTTGGCTCGATAATGTAGTTCCAAGTTCTATCGCGATGGCTGGTGTCCTATTGAAGTACCCCCAAGCAGAGACTGAGGAGAATCACTTTCATTGAAACGGGTTGCCAAGCTTCCAAAAAACTACGAGTTTCCTGAAATCTCAGCAAACATTTTTTCACCCAATCTTGATGATACTTGCAGGTAGTGATCAGTACACGAATCTCACTTGGCTCACTAAATTTCGTTCCTCTAGGTTAAACAGTTCCTTTGCAGTAACAGTTTTCATGTTGAGGTTTCACTCTGTTTTCTCCTATATGGACACATGTAGTTGGAACTCTAAATCAAACACGGTTTGTGCTAGCTCTTTGAAACTTGGCACGATAATGTAGTTCCAAGTTCTATCGCTATGGTTTGTGTCCTATTGAAGTAGCCCCAAGAAGAGACTGATGAGAATCACTTTCATTGAAAGGGGTTGCCAAGCTTCCACAAAACTACGAGTTTCCGGAAATCTCAGCAAACATTTTTTCACCCAATCTTGATGATACTGGCAGGTAATGATCAGTACACCAATCCCACTTGGCTCACCAAATTTCGTTCTTCTAGGTTAAACCATTCCGTTGCCGTAACCGTTTTCATGTTTAGGTTTCACTCTGTTTTCTCCTATATGGATACATGTAGTTGGAACTCTAAATCAAACACGGTTTGTGCTAGCTCTTTGAAACTTGGCACAATAATGTAGTTCCAAGTTCTATCGCTATGGTTCGTGTCCTATTGAAGTAGCCCCATGCAGAGACTGAGGAGAATCACCTTCATTGAAAGGGGTTGCCAAGCTTCCAAAAAACTACGAGTTTCCTGAAATCTCAGCAAACATTTTTTCACCCAATCTTGATGATACTGGCAGGTAATGATCAGTACACCAATCCCACTTGGCTCACCAAATTTCGTTCTTCTCGGTTAAACCGTTCCTTTGCAGTAACTGTTTTCATATTTAGGTTTCACTCTGTTTTCTCGTATATGGATACATGTAGTTGGAACTCTAAATCAAACACGGTTTGTGGTAGCTCTTTGAAACTTGGCACAATAATGTAGTTCCAAGTTCTATCGCTATGGTTGGTGTCCTATTGAAGTAGCCCCAAGCAGAGACTGACGAGAATCACTTTCATTGAAAGGGGTTGCCAAGCTTCCAAAAAACTACGAGTTTCCTGAAATCTCAGCAAACATTTTTTCACCCAATCTTGATGATACTGGCAGGTAATGATCAGTACACCAATCCCACTTGGCTCACCAAATTTCGTTCTTCTCGGTTAAACCGTTCCTTTGCAGTAACCGTTTTCATATTTAGGTTTCACTCTGTTTTCTCCTATATGGATACATGTAGTTGGAACTCTAAATCAAACACGGTTTGTGCTAGCTCTTTGAAACTTGGCTCGATAATGTAGTTCCAAGTTCTATCGCTATGGTTTGTGTCCTATTGAAGTAGCCCCAAGAAGAGACTGATGAGAATCACTTTCATTGAAAGGGTTGCCAAGCTTCCAAAAAACTACGAGTTTCCGGAAATCTCATCAAACATTTTTTCACCCAATCTTGATGATACCGGCAGGTAATGATCAGTACACCAATCCCACTTGGCTCACCAAATTTCGTTCTTCTAGGTTAAACCATTCCGTTGCAGTAACAGTTTTCATGTTTAGGTTTCACTCTGTTTTCTCCTATATGGATACATGTAGTTGGAACTCTAAATGAAACACGGTTTGTGCTAGCTCTTTGAAACTTGGCACAATAATGTAGTTCCAAGTTCTATCGCTATGGTTGGTGTCCTATTGAAGTAGCCCCGTGCAGAGACTGACGAGAATCACTTTCATTGAAAGGGGTTGCCAAGCTTCCAAAAAACTACGAGTTTCCTGAAATCTCAGGAAACATTTTTTCACCCAATCTTGATGATACTGGCAGGTAATGATCACGACACCAATCCCACTTGGCTCACCAAATTTCGTTCTTCTAGGTTAAACCGTTCCTTTGCAGTAAACCGTTTTCATGTTTAGGTTTCACTCTGTTTTCTCCTATATGGATACATGTAGTTGGAACTCTAAATCAAACACGGTTTGTGCTAGCTCTTTGAAACTTGGCACAATAATGTAGTTCCAAGTTCTATCCCGATGGCTTGTGTGCTATTGAAGTACCCCCAAGCAGAGACTGACGAGAATCACTTTCATTGAAAGGGGTTGCCAAGCTTCCAAAAAACTACGAGTTTCATGAAATCTCAGCAAACATTTTTTCACCCAATCTTGATGATACTGGGAGGTAGTGATCAGTACACCAATCCCACTTGGCTCACCAAATTTCGTTCTTCTAGGTTAAACCGTTCCTTTGCAGTAACCGTTTTCATGTTTAGGTTTCACTCTGTTTTCTCCTATATGGATACATGTAGTTGGAACTCTAAATCAAACACGGTTTGTGCTAGCTCTTTGAAACTTGGCACAATAATGTAGTTCCAAGTTCTATCGCTATGGTTTGTGTGCTATTGAAGAAGCCCCAAGCAGAGACTGACGAGAATCCCTTTCATTGAAAGGGTTGCCAGGCTTCCAAAAAACTGCGAGTTTCCTGAAATCTCAGCAAACATTTTTTCACCCAATCTTGATGATACTTGCAGATAGTGATCAGTACACGAATCTCACTTGGCTCACTACATTTCGTTCTTCTAGGTTAAACCGTTCCTTTGCAGTAACCGTTTTCATGTTTAGGTTTCACTCTGTTTTCTCCTATATGGATACATGTAGTTGGAACTCTAAATCAAACACAGTTTGTGCTAGCTCCTTGAAACTTGGAACAATAATGTAGTTCCAAGTTCTATCGCTGTGGTTTGTGTGCTATTGAAGTAGCCCCAAGCAGAGACTGACGAGAATCACTTTCATTGAAAGGGGTTGCCAGGCTTCCAAAAAACTGCGTGTTTCCTGCAATCTCAGCAAACATTTTTTCACCAAGTCTTGATGATACTTCCATTTAATGATCAGTACACAAATCCCACTTGGCTCACCAAATTTAGTTCTTCTAGGTTAAACCGTTCCTTTGCAGTAACCGTTTTCATGTTTAGTTTTCACTCTGTTTTCTCCTATATGGATACATGTAGTTGGAACTCTAAATCAAACACGGTTTGTGCTAGCTCTTTGACACTTGGCACAATAATGTAGTTCTAAGTTGTATCGCTATGGTTTGTGTGCTATTGAAGTAGCCCCAAGCAGAGACTGACGAGAATCCCTTTCACTGAAAGGGGTTGCCAGGCTTCCAAGAAACTGCGAGTTTCCTGAAATCTCAGCAAACATTTTTTCACATAATCTTGATGATACTTGCAGGTAGTGATCAGTACACGAATCTCACTTGGCTCACTAAATTTCGTTCTTCTAGGTTAAACCGTTCCTTTGCAGAAACCGTTTTCATGTTTAGGTTTCACTCTGTTTTCTCCTATATGGATACATGTAGTTGGAACTCTAAATCAAACACGGTTTGTGCTAGCTCTTTGAAACTTGGCACAATAATGTAGTTCCAAGTTCTATCACTATGGTTTGTGTGCTATTGAAGTAGCCCCAAGCAGAGACTGACGAGAATCCCTTTCATTGAAAGGGGTTGCCAAGCTTCCAAAATCTACGAGTTTCCTGAAATCTCAGCAAACATTTTTTCACCCTATCTTGCTGATACTTGCAGGTAGTGATCAATACACGAATCCCACTTGGCTCACCAAATTTCATTCTTCTAGGTTAAACCGTTCCTTTGCAGTAACCGTTTTCATGTTTAGGTTTCACTGTGTTGTCTCTTATATGGATACATGTAGTTGGAACTCTAAATCAAACACGGTTTGTGCTAGCTCTTTGAAACTTGGCACAATAATGCAGTTCCAAGTTCTATCGCTATGGTTTGTGTGCTATTGAAGTAGCCCCAAGCAGAGACTGACGAGAATCACTTTCATTGAAAGGGGTTGCCAAACTTCCAAAAAACTACGAGTTTCATGAAATCTCACAAACGTTTTTTCACCCAAACTTGATGATACTGGCTGGTAATGATCAGTACACCAATCCCACTTGGCTCACCAAATTTCGTTCTTCTAGGTTAAACCGTTCCTTTGCAGTAACCGTTTTCATGTTTAGGTTTCACTCTGTTTTCTCCTATATGGATACTTGTAGTTGGAACTCTAAATCAAACACGGTTTGTGCTAGCTCTTTGAAACTTGGCACAATAATGTAGTTCCAAGTTCTATCGCTATGGTTGGTGTCCTATTGAAGTAGCCCCATGCAGAGACTGACGAGAATCACTTTCATTGAAAGGGGTTATCAGGCTTCCAAAAAACTACGAGTTTCCGGCAATCTCAGCAAACATTTTTTCACCCAATCTTCATGATACTGGCAGGTAATGATCAGTACGCCAATCCCACCTGGCTCACCAAATTTCGTATTCTAGGTTAAACTGTTCCTTTGCAGTAACCGTTTTCATGTTTAGGTTTCACTCTTTTTTCTCCTATATGGATACATGTAGTTGGAACTCTAAATCAAACACGGTTTGTGCTAGCTCTTTGAAACTTGGCACAATGATGTAGTTCCAAGTTCTATCGCTATGGTTGGAGTCCTATTGAAGTAGGCACAAGCAGAGACTGAGGAGAATCACTTTCATTGAAAGGGGTTGCCAGGCTTCCAAAAAACTGCGAGTTTCCTGAAATCTCAGCAAACATTTTTTCACCCAGTCTTGATGATACTTCCATTTAATGATCAGTACACCAATCCCACTTGGCTCACCAAATTTCATTCTTCTAGGTTAAACAGTTCCTTTGCAGTAACCGTTTGCATGTTTAGGTTTCACTCTGTTTTCTCCTATATGGATACATGTAGTTGGAACTCTAAATTAAACACGGTTTGTGCTAGCTCTTTGAAACTTGGCACAATAATGTAGTTCCAAGTTCTATCGCTATGGTTTGTGTGCTATTGAAGAAGCCCCAAGCAGAGACTGACGAGAATCCCTTTCATTGAAAGGGGTTGCCAGGCTTCCAAAAAATTGCGAGTTTCCTGAAATCTCAGCAAACATTTTTTCAACCAATCTTGATGATACTTGCAGATAGTGATCAGTACACGAATCTCACTTGGCTCACTAAATTTCGTTCTTCTAGGTTAAACCGTTCCTTTGCAGTAACAGTTTTCATGTTTAGGTTTCACTCTGTTTTCTCCTATATGGATACATGTAGTTGGAACTCTAAATCAAACACAGTTTGTGCTAGCTCCTTGAAAATTGGAACAATAATGTAGTTCAAAGTTCTATCGCTGTGGTTTGTGTGCTATTGAAGTAGCCCCAAGCAGAGACTGACGAGAATCACTTTCATTGAAAGGGGTTGCCAGGCTTCGAAAAAACTGCGTGTTTCCTGCAATCTCAGCAAACATTTTTTCACCAAGTCTTGATGATACTTCCATTTAATGATCAGTACACAAATCCCACTTGGCTCACCAAATTTCGTTCTTCTAGGTTAAACCGTTCCTTTGCAGTAACCGTTTTCATGTTTAGGTTTCACTCTGTTTTCTCCTATATGGATACATGTAGTTGGAACTCTAAATCAAACACGGTTTGTGCTAGCTCTTTGAAACTTGGCACAATAATGTAGTTCTAAGTTGTATCGCTATGGTTTGTGTGCTATTGAAGTAGAACCAAGCAGAGACTGACGAGAATCCCTTTCACTGAAAGGGGTTGCCAGGCTTCCAAGAAACTGCGAGTTTCCTGAAATCTCAGCAAACATTTTTTCACATAATCTTGATGATACTTGCAGGTAGTGATCAGTACACAAATCTCACTTGGCTCACTAAATTTCGTTCTTCTAGGTTAAACCGTTCCTTTGCAGGAACCGTTTTCATGTTTAGTTTTCACTCTGTTTTCTCCTATATGGATACATGTAGTTGGAACTCTAAATCAAACACGGTTTGTGCTAGCTCTTTGAAACTTGGCACAATAATGTAGTTCCAAGTTCTATCACTATGATTTGTGTGCTATTGAAGTAGCCCCAAGCAGAGACTGACGAGAATCCCTTTCATTGAAAGGGGTTGCCAAGCTTCCAAAATCTACGAGTTTCCTGAAATCTCAGCAAACATTTTTTCACCCAATCTTGATGATACTTGCAGGTAGTGATCAGTACACGAATCTCACTTGGCTCACTAAATTTCGTTCTTCTAGGTTAAACCGTTCCTTTTCAGTAACCGTTTTCATGTTGAGGTTTCACTCTGTTTTCGCCTACATGGACACATGTAGTTGGAAATCTAAATCAAACACGGTTTGTGCTAGCTCTTTGAAACTTTTCACAATAATGTAGTACCAAGTTCTATCACTATGGTTTGTGTGCTATTGAAGTAGCCCCAAGCAGAGACTGACGAGAATCACTTTCATTGAAAGGGGTTGCCAGGCTTCCAAAAAACTGCGAGTTTCCTGAAATCTCAGCAAACATTTTTTCACCCAGTCTTGATGATACTTCCATTTAATGAACAGTACACCAATCCCACTTGGCTCACCAAATTTCATTCTTCTAGGTTAAACCGTTCCTTTGCAGTAACCGTTTTCATATTTAGGTTTCACTCTGTTTTCTCCTATTTGGATACATGTAGTTGGAACTCTAAATCAAACACGGTTTATGCTCGCTCTTTGAAACTTGGCACAATAATGTAGTTCCAAGTTCTATTGCTATGGTTTGTGTGCTATTGAAGCAGCCCCAAGCAAAGACTGACGAGAATCCCTTTCATTGAAAAGGGTGGCCAATCTTCCAAAAAACTATGATTTTCCTGAAATCTCAGCAAACATTTTTTCACCATATCTTGCTGATACTTGCAGGTAGTGATCAATACACGAATCCCACTTGGCTCACTAAATTTCGTTCTTCTAGGTTAAACCGTTCCTTTGCAGTAACCGTTTTCATGTTTAGGTTTCACTCTGTTTTCTCCTACATGGATACATGTAGTTGGAACTCTAAATCAAACACGGTTTGTGCTAGCTCTTTGAAACGTGGCACAATAATGTAGTTCCAAGTTCTATCGCTATGGTTGGTGTCCTATTGATGTAGGCACAAGCAGAGACTGAGAAGAATCACTTTCATTGAAATGGGTTGCCAAGCTTCCAAAAAACTACGAGTTTCCTGAAATCTCAGCAAACTTTTTTTCACCCAATCTTGATGATACTGGCAGGAAATGATCAGTACACCAATCCCACTTGGATCAACAAATTTCGTTCTTCTAGGTAAAATCGTTCCTTTGCAGTAGCCGTTTTCGTGTTTAGGTTTCACTCTGTTTTCTCCTATATGGATACTTGTAGTTGGAACTCTAAATCAAACACGGTTTGTGGTAGCTCTTTGAAACTTGGCACAATAATGTAGTTCCAAGTTCTATCGCTATGGTTGGTGTCCTACTGAAGTAGCCCCAAGCAGAGACTGACGAGAATCACTTTCATTGAAAGGGGTTGCCAAGCTTCCAAAAAACTACGAGTTTCCTGAAATCTCAGCAAACATTTTTTCACCCAATCTTGATGATACTCCAGTTAATGATCACTACACCAATCCCACTTGGCTCACCAAATTTCGTTCTTCTAGGTTAAACCGTTCCTTTGCAGTAACCGTTTTCATGTTTAGGTTTCACTCTGTTTTCTCCTATATGGATACATGTAGTTGGAACTCTAAATCAAACACGGTTTGTGCTAGCTCTTTGAAACTTGGCACAATAATGTAGTTCCAAGTTCTATCGTTATGGTTGGTGTCCTATTGAAGTAGCCCCATGCAGAGACTGACGAGAATCACTTTCATTGAAAGGGGTTGCCAAGCTTCCAAAAAACTACGAGTTTCCTGAAATCTCAGCAAACGTTTTTTCACCCAATCTTGATGATACTGGCAGGTAATGATAACTACACCAATCCCACTTGGCTCACCAAATTTCGTTCTTCTAGGTTAAACCGTTCCTTTGCAGTAACCGTTTTCATGTTTAGGTTTCACTCTGTTTTCTCCTATATGGATACTTGTAGTTGGAACTCTAAATCAAACCCGGTTTGTGCTAGCTCTTTGAAACTTGGCACAATAATGTAGTTCCAAGTTCTATCGCTATGGTTGGTGTCCTATTGAAGTAGCCCCAAGCAGAGACTGACGAGAATCACTTTCATTGAAAGGGGTTATCAGGCTTCCAAAAAACTACGAGTTTCCGGAAATCTCAGCAAACATTTTTTCACCCAATCTTGATGATACTGGCAGGTAATGATCAGTACACCAATCCCACCGGGCTCACCAAATTTCGTATTCTAGGTTAAACTGTTCCTTTGCAGTAACCGTTTTCATGTTTAGGTTTCACTCTGTTTTCTCCTATATGGATACCTGTAGTTGGAACTCTAAATCAAACACGGTTTGTGCTAGCTCTTTGAAACGTGGCACAATAATGTAGTTCCAAGTTCTATCGCTATGGTTGGTGTCCTATTGAAGTAGCCCCAAGCAGAGACTGACGAGAATCACTTTCATTGAAAGGGGTTGCCAAGCTTCCAAAAAACTACGAGTTTCCTGAAATCTCAGCAAACATTTTTTCACCCAATCTTGATGATACTGGCAGGTAATGATCAGTACACCAATCCCACTTGGCTCACCAAATTTCGTTCTTCTAGGTTAAAACGTTCCTTTGCAGTAACCGTTTTCATGTTTAGGTTTCACTCTGTTTTCTCCTATATGGATACATGTAGTTGGAACTCTAAATCAAACACGGTTTATGCTCGCTCTTTGAAACTTGGCACAATAATCTAGTTCCAAGTTCTATTGCTATGGTTTGTGTGCTATTGAAGCAGCCCCAAGCAGAGACTGACGAGAATCCCTTTCATTGAAAAGGGTTGCCAATCTTCCAAAAAACTATGATTTTCCTGAAATCTCAGCAAACATTTTTTCACCCTATCTTGCTGATACTTGCAGGTAGTGATCAATACACGAATCCCACTTGGCTCACCAAATTTCGTTCTTCTAGGTTATACCGTTCCTTTGCAGTAACCGTTTTCATGTTTAGGTTTCACTGTGTTTTCTCTTATATGGATACATGTAGTTGGAACTCTAAATCAAACACGGTTTGTGCTAGCTCTTTGAAACTTGGCACAATAATGCAGTTCCAAGTTCTATCGCTATGGTTTGTGTGCTATTGAAGTAGCCCCAAGCAGAGACTGACGAGAATCACTTTCTTTGAAAGGGGTTGCCAAACTTCCAAAAAACTACGAGTTTCATGAAATCTCACAAACGTTTTTTCACCCAAACTTGATGATACTGGCAGGTAATGATCAGTACACCAATCCCACTTGGCTCACCAAATTTCGTTCTTCTAGGTTAAACCGTTCCTTTGCAGTAACCGTTTTCATGTTTAGGTTTCACTCTGTTTTCTCCTATATGGATACTTGTAGTTGGAACTCTAAATCAAACACGGTTTGTGCTAGCTCTTTGAAACTTGGCACAATAATGTAGTTCCAAGTTCTATCGCTATGGTTGGTGTCCTATTGAAGTAGCCCCAAACAGAGACTGACGAGAATCACTTTCATTGAAAGGGGTTATCAGGCTTCCAAAAACTACGAGTTTCCGGAAATCTCAGCAAACATTTTTTCACCCAATCTTGATGATACTGGCAGGTAATGATCAGTACACCAATCCCACCTGGCTAACCAAATTTCGTATTCTAGGTAAACTGTTCCTTTGCAGTAACCGTTTTCATGTTTAGGTTTCACTCTGTTTTCTCCTATATGGATACATGTAGTTGGAACTCTAAATCAAACACGGTTTGTGCTAGCTCTTTGAAACTTGGCACAATGATGTAGTTCCAAGTTCTATCGCTATGGTTGGAGTCCTATTGATGTAGGCACAAGCAGAGACTGAGGAGAATCACTTTCATTGAAAGGGGTTGCCAAGCTTCCAAAAAACTACGAGTTTCCTGAAATCTCAGCAAACGTTTTTTCACCCAATCTTGATGATACTGGCAGGAAATGATCAGTACACCAATCCCACTTGGATCAACAAATTTCGTACTTCTAGGTAAAACCGTTCCTTTGCAGTAGCCGTTTTCGTGTTTAGGTTTCACTCTGTTTTCTCCTATATGGATACTTGTGGTTGGAACTCTAAATCAAACACGGTTTGTGGTAGCTCTTTGAAACTTGGCACAATAATGTAGTTCCAAGTTCTATCGCTATGGTTGGTGTCCTACTGAAGTAGCCCCAAGCAGAGACTGACGAGAATCCCTTTCATTGAAAGGGGTTGCCAAGCTTCCAAAAAACTACGAGTTTCCTGAAATCTCAGCAAACATTTTTTCACCCAATCTTGATGATATTCCAGTTAATGATCACTACACCAATCCCACTTGGCTCACCAAATTTCGTTCTTCTAGGTTAAACCGTTCCTTTGCAGTAACCGTTTTCATGTTTAGGTTTCACTCTGTTTTCTCCTATATGGATACATGTAGTTGGAACTCTAAATCAAACACGGTTTGTGCTAGCTCTTTGAAACTTGGCACAATAATGTAGTTCCAAGTTCTATCGTTATGGTTGGTGTCCTATTGAAGTAGCCCCATGCAGAGACTGACGAGAATCACTTTCATTGAAAGGGGTTGCCAAGCTTCCAAAAAACTACGAGTTTCCTGAAATCTCAGCAAACGTTTTTTCACCCAATCTTGATGATACTGGCAGGTAATGATCACTACACCAATCCCACTTGGCTCACCAAATTTCGTTCTTCTAGGTTAAACCGTTCCTTTGCAGTAACCGTTTTCATGTTTAGGTTTCACTCTGTTTTCTCCTATATGGATACTTGTAGTTGGAACTCTAAATCAAACACGGTTTGTGGTAGCTCTTTGAAACTTGGCACAATAATGTAGTTCCAAGTTCTATCGCTATGGTTGGTGTCCTACTGAAGTAGCCCCAAGCAGAGACTGACGAGAATCCCTTTCATTGAAAGGGGTTGCCAAGCTTCCAAAAAACTACGAGTTTCCTGAAATCTCAGCAAACATTTTTTCACCCAATCTTGATGATATTCCAGTTAATGATCACTACACCAATCCCACTTGGCTCACCAAATTTCGTTCTTCTAGGTTAAACCGTTCCTTTGCAGTAACCGTTTTCATGTTTAGGTTTCACTCTGTTTTCTCCTATATGGATACATGTAGTTGGAACTCTAAATCAAACACGGTTTGTGCTAGCTCTTTGAAACTTGGCACAATAATGTAGTTCCAAGTTCTATCGTTATGGTTGGTGTCCTATTGAAGTAGCCCCATGCAGAGACTGACGAGAATCACTTTCATTGAAAGGGGTTGCCAAGCTTCCAAAAAACTACGAGTTTCCTGAAATCTCAGCAAACGTTTTTCACCCAATCTTGATGATACTGGCAGGTAATGATCACTACACCAATCCCACTTGGCTCACCAAATTTCGTTCTTCTAGGTTAAACCGTTCCTTTGCAGTAACCGTTTTCATGTTTAGGTTTCACTCTGTTTTCTCCTATATGGATACTTGTAGTTGGAACTCTAAATCAAACACGGTTTGTGCTAGCTCTTTGAAACTTGGCACAATAATGTAGTTCCAAGTTCTATCGCTATGGTTGGTGTCCTATTGAAGTAGCCCCAAGCAGAGACTGACGAGAATCACTTTCATTGAAATGGGTTATCTGGCTTCCAAAAAACTACGAGTTTCCGGAAATCTCAGCAAACATTTTTTCACCCAATCTTGATGATACTGGCAGGTAATGATCAGTACACCAATCCCACCTGGCTCACCAAATTTCGTATTCTAGGTTAAACTGTTCCTTTGCAGTAACCGTTTTCATGTTTAGGTTTCACTCTGTTTTCTCCTATATGGATACATGTAGTTGGAACTCTAAATCAAACACGGTTTGTGCTAGCTCTTTGAAACTTGGCACAATAATGTAGTTCCAAGTTCTATCGCTATGGTTGGTGTCCTATTGAAGTAGGCACAAGCAGAGACTGAGGAGAATCACTTTCATTGAAAGGGGTTGCCAAGCTTCCAAAAAACTACGAGTTTCCTGAAATCTCAGCAAACTTTTTTTCACCCAATCTTGATGATACTGGCAGGAAATGATCAGTACACCAATCCCACTTGGATCAACAAATTTCGTTCTTCTAGGTAAAACCGTTCCTTTGCAGTAGCCGTTTTCGTGTTTAGGTTTCACTCTGTTTTCTCCTATATGGATACTTGTAGTTGGAACTCTAAATCAAACACGGTTTGTGGTAGCTCTTTGAAACTTGGCACAATAATGTAGTTCCAAGTTCTATCGCTATGGTTGGTGTCCTACTGAAGTAGCCCCAAGCAGAGACTGACGAGAATCACTTTCATTGAAAGGGGTTGCCAAGCTTCCAAAAAACTACGAGTTTCCTGAAATCTCAGCAAACGTTTTTTCACCCAATCTTGATGATACTGGCAGGTAATGATAACTACACCAATCCCACTTGGCTCACCAAATTTCGTTCTTCTAGGTTAAACCGTTCCTTTGCAGTAACCGTTTTCATGTTTAGGTTTCACTCTGTTTTCTCCTATATGGATACTTGTAGTTGGAACTCTAAATCAAACACGGTTTGTGCTAGCTCTTTGAAACTTGGCACAATAATGTAGTTCCAAGTTCTATCGCTATGGTTGGTGTCCTATTGAAGTAGCCCCAAGCAGAGACTGACGAGAATCACTTTCATTGAAAGGGGTTATCAGGCTTCCAAAAAACTACGAGTTTCCGGAAATCTCAGCAAACATTTTTTCA
Source organism: Urocitellus parryii (assembly GCF_045843805.1). Taxonomy (NCBI): domain Eukaryota; kingdom Metazoa; phylum Chordata; class Mammalia; order Rodentia; family Sciuridae; genus Urocitellus; species Urocitellus parryii. The sequence continues at coordinate 41,992 of NW_027552785.1, read as the reverse complement.
CCCAATCTTGATGATACTGGCAGGTAATGATCAGTACACCAATCCCACCTGGCTCACCAAATTTCGTATTCTAGGTTAAACTGTTCCTTTGCAGTAACCGTTTTCATGTTTAGGTTTCACTCTGTTTTCTCCTATATGGATACATGTAGTTGGAACTCTAAATCAAACACGGTTTGTGCTAGCTCTTTGAAACGTGGCACAATAATGTAGTTCCAAGTTCTATCGCTATGGTTGGTGTCCTATTGAAGTAGCCCCAAGCAGAGACTGACGAGAATCACTTTCATTGAAAGGGGTTGCCAAGCTTCCAGAAAACTACGAGTTTCCTAAAATCTCAGCAAACATTTTTTCACCCAATCTTGATGATACTGGCAGGTAATGATCAGTACACCAATCCCACTTGGCTCACCAAATTTCGTTCTTCTAGGTTAAAACGTTCCTTTGCAGTAACCGTTTTCATGTTTAGGTTTCACTCTGTTTTCTCCTATATGGATACATGTAGTTGGAACTCTAAATCAAACACGGTTTATGCTCGCTCTTTGAAACTTGGCACAATAATGTAGTTCCAAGTCCTATTGGTATGGTTTGTGTGCTATTGAAGCAGCCCCAAGCAGAGACTGACGAGAATCCCTTTCATTGAAAAGGGTTGCCAATCTTCCAAAAAACTATGATTTTCCTGAAATCTCAGCAAACATTTTTTCACCCTATCTTGCTGATACTTGCAGGTAGTGATCAATACACGAATCCCACTTGGCTCCCCAAATTTCGTTCTTCTAGGTTATACCGTTCCTTTGCAGTAACCGTTTTCATGTTTAGGTTTCACTGTGTTTTCTCTTATATGGATACATGTAGTTGGAACTCTAAATCAAACACGGTTTGTGCTAGCTCTTTGAAACTTGGCACAATAATGTAGTTCCAAGTTCTATCGCTATGGTTGGTGTCCTATTGAAGTAGCCCCAAGCAGAGACTGACGAGAATCACTTTCATTGAAAGGGGTTGCCAAGCTTCCAAAAAACTACGAGTTTCCTAAAATCTCAGCAAACATTTTTTCACCCAATCTTGATGATACTGGCAGGTAATGATCAGTACACCAATCCCACTTGGCTCACCAAATTTCGTTCTTCTAGGTTAAAACGTTCCTTTGCAGTAACCGTTTTCATGTTTAGGTTTCACTCTGTTTTCTCCTATATGGATACATGTAGTTGGAACTCTAAATCAAACACGGTTTATGCTCGCTCTTTGAAACTTGGCACAATAATCTAGTTCCAAGTTCTATTGCTATGGTTTGTGTGCTATTGAAGCAGCCCCAAGCAGAGACTGACGAGAATCCCTTTCATTGAAAAGGGTTGCCAATCTTCCAAAAAACTATGATTTTCCTGAAATCTCAGCAAACATTTTTTCACCCTATCTTGCTGATACTTGCAGGTAGTGATCAATACACGAATCCCACTTGGCTCACCAAATTTCGTTCTTCTAGGTTATACCGTTCCTTTGCAGTAACCGTTTTCATGTTTAGGTTTCACTGTGTTTTCTCTTATATGGATACATGTAGTTGGAACTCTAAATCAAACACGGTTTGTGCTAGCTCTTTGAAACTTGGCACAATAATGCAGTTCCAAGTTCTATCGCTATGGTTTGTGTGCTATTGAAGTAGCCCCAAGCAGAGACTGACGAGAATCACTTTCTTTGAAAGGGGTTGCCAAACTTCCAAAAAACTACGAGTTTCATGAAATCTCACAAACGTTTTTTCACCCAAACTTGATGATACTGGCAGGTAATGATCAGTACACCAATCCCACTTGGCTCACCAAATTTCGTTCTTCTAGGTTAAACCGTTCCTTTGCAGTAACCGTTTTCATGTTTAGGTTTCACTCTGTTTTCTCCTATATGGATACTTGTAGTTGGAACTCTAAATCAAACACGGTTTGTGCTAGCTCTTTGAAACTTGGCACAATAATGTAGTTCCAAGTTCTATCGCTATGGTTGGTGTCCTATTGAAGTAGCCCCAAACAGAGACTGACGAGAATCACTTTCATTGAAAGGGGTTATCAGGCTTCCAAAAAACTACGAGTTTCCGGAAATCTCAGCAAACATTTTTTCACCCAATCTTGATGATACTGGCAGGTAATGATCAGTACACCAATCCCACCTGGCTAACCAAATTTCGTATTCTAGGTAAACTGTTCCTTTGCAGTAACCGTTTTCATGTTTAGGTTTCACTCTGTTTTCTCCTATATGGATACATGTAGTTGGAACTCTAAATCAAACACGGTTTGTGCTAGCTCTTTGAAACTTGGCACAATGATGTAGTTCCAAGTTCTATCGCTATGGTTGGAGTCCTATTGATGTAGGCACAAGCAGAGACTGAGGAGAATCACTTTCATTGAAAGGGGTTGCCAAGCTTCCAAAAAACTACGAGTTTCCTGAAATCTCAGCAAACGTTTTTTCACCCAATCTTGATGATACTGGCAGGAAATGATCAGTACACCAATCCCACTTGGATCAACAAATTTCGTACTTCTAGGTAAAACCGTTCCTTTGCAGTAGCCGTTTTCGTGTTTAGGTTTCACTCTGTTTTCTCCTATATGGATACTTGTGGTTGGAACTCTAAATCAAACACGGTTTGTGGTAGCTCTTTGAAACTTGGCACAATAATGTAGTTCCAAGTTCTATCGCTATGGTTGGTGTCCTACTGAAGTAGCCCCAAGCAGAGACTGACGAGAATCCCTTTCATTGAAAGGGGTTGCCAAGCTTCCAAAAAACTACGAGTTTCCTGAAATCTCAGCAAACATTTTTTCACCCAATCTTGATGATATTCCAGTTAATGATCACTACACCAATCCCACTTGGCTCACCAAATTTCGTTCTTCTAGGTTAAACCGTTCCTTTGCAGTAACCGTTTTCATGTTTAGGTTTCACTCTGTTTTCTCCTATATGGATACATGTAGTTGGAACTCTAAATCAAACACGGTTTGTGCTAGCTCTTTGAAACTTGGCACAATAATGTAGTTCCAAGTTCTATCGTTATGGTTGGTGTCCTATTGAAGTAGCCCCATGCAGAGACTGACGAGAATCACTTTCATTGAAAGGGGTTGCCAAGCTTCCAAAAAACTACGAGTTTCCTGAAATCTCAGCAAACGTTTTTTCACCCAATCTTGATGATACTGGCAGGTAATGATCACTACACCAATCCCACTTGGCTCACCAAATTTCGTTCTTCTAGGTTAAACCGTTCCTTTGCAGTAACCGTTTTCATGTTTAGGTTTCACTCTGTTTTCTCCTATATGGATACTTGTAGTTGGAACTCTAAATCAAACACGGTTTGTGCTAGCTCTTTGAAACTTGGCACAATAATGTAGTTCCAAGTTCTATCGCTATGGTTGGTGTCCTATTGAAGTAGCCCCAAGCAGAGACTGACGAGAATCACTTTCATTGAAATGGGTTATCTGGCTTCCAAAAAACTACGAGTTTCCGGAAATCTCAGCAAACATTTTTTCACCCAATCTTGATGATACTGGCAGGTAATGATCAGTACACCAATCCCACCTGGCTCACCAAATTTCGTATTCTAGGTTAAACTGTTCCTTTGCAGTAACCGTTTTCATGTTTAGGTTTCACTCTGTTTTCTCCTATATGGATACATGTAGTTGGAACTCTAAATCAAACACGGTTTGTGCTAGCTCTTTGAAACTTGGCACAATAATGTAGTTCCAAGTTCTATCGCTATGGTTGGTGTCCTATTGAAGTAGGCACAAGCAGAGACTGAGGAGAATCACTTTCATTGAAAGGGGTTGCCAAGCTTCCAAAAAACTACGAGTTTCCTGAAATCTCAGCAAACTTTTTTTCACCCAATCTTGATGATACTGGCAGGAAATGATCAGTACACCAATCCCACTTGGATCAACAAATTTCGTTCTTCTAGGTAAAACCGTTCCCTTTGCAGTAACCGTTTTCATGTTTAGGTTTCACTCTGTTTTCTCCTATATGGATACTTGTAGTTGGAACTCTAAATCAAACACGGTTTGTGCTAGCTCTTTGAAACTTGGCACAATAATGTAGTTCCAAGTTCTATCGCTATGGTTGGTGTCCTATTGAAGTAGCCCCAAGCAGAGACTGACGAGAATCACTTTCATTGAAATGGGTTATCTGGCTTCCAAAAAACTACGAGTTTCCGGAAATCTCAGCAAACATTTTTTCACCCAATCTTGATGATACTGGCAGGTAATGATCAGTACACCAATCCCACCTGGCTCACCAAATTTCGTATTCTAGGTTAAACTGTTCCTTTGCAGTAACCGTTTTCATGTTTAGGTTTCACTCTGTTTTCTCCTATATGGATACATGTAGTTGGAACTCTAAATCAAACACGGTTTGTGCTAGCTCTTTGAAACTTGGCACAATAATGTAGTTCCAAGTTCTATCGCTATGGTTGGTGTCCTATTGAAGTAGGCACAAGCAGAGACTGAGGAGAATCACTTTCATTGAAAGGGGTTGCCAAGCTTCCAAAAAACTACGAGTTTCCTGAAATCTCAGCAAACTTTTTTTCACCCAATCTTGATGATACTGGCAGGAAATGATCAGTACACCAATCCCACTTGGATCAACAAATTTCGTTCTTCTAGGTAAAACCGTTCCTTTGCAGTAGCCGTTTTCGTGTTTAGGTTTCACTCTGTTTTCTCCTATATGGATACTTGTAGTTGGAACTCTAAATCAAACACGGTTTGTGGTAGCTCTTTGAAACTTGGCACAATAATGTAGTTCCAAGTTCTATCGCTATGGTTGGTGTCCTACTGAAGTAGCCCCAAGCAGAGACTGACGAGAATCACTTTCATTGAAAGGGGTTGCCAAGCTTCCAAAAAACTACGAGTTTCCTGAAATCTCAGCAAACGTTTTTTCACCCAATCTTGATGATACTGGCAGGTAATGATAACTACACCAATCCCACTTGGCTCACCAAATTTCGTTCTTCTAGGTTAAACCGTTCCTTTGCAGTAACCGTTTTCATGTTTAGGTTTCACTCTGTTTTCTCCTATATGGATACTTGTAGTTGGAACTCTAAATCAAACACGGTTTGTGCTAGCTCTTTGAAACTTGGCACAATAATGTAGTTCCAAGTTCTATCGCTATGGTTGGTGTCCTATTGAAGTAGCCCCAAGCAGAGACTGACGAGAATCACTTTCATTGAAAGGGGTTATCAGGCTTCCAAAAAACTACGAGTTTCCGGAAATCTCAGCAAACATTTTTTCACCCAATCTTGATGATACTGGCAGGTAATGATCAGTACACCAATCCCACCTGGCTCACCAAATTTCGTATTCTAGGTTAAACTGTTCCTTTGCAGTAACCGTTTTCATGTTTAGGTTTCACTCTGTTTTCTCCTATATGGATACATGTAGTTGGAACTCTAAATCAAACACGGTTTGTGCTAGCTCTTTGAAACGTGGCACAATAATGTAGTTCCAAGTTCTATCGCTATGGTTGGTGTCCTATTGAAGTAGCCCCAAGCAGAGACTGACGAGAATCACTTTCATTGAAAGGGGTTGCCAAGCTTCCAGAAAACTACGAGTTTCCTAAAATCTCAGCAAACATTTTTTCACCCAATCTTGATGATACTGGCAGGTAATGATCAGTACACCAATCCCACTTGGCTCACCAAATTTCGTTCTTCTAGGTTAAAACGTTCCTTTGCAGTAACCGTTTTCATGTTTAGGTTTCACTCTGTTTTCTCCTATATGGATACATGTAGTTGGAACTCTAAATCAAACACGGTTTATGCTCGCTCTTTGAAACTTGGCACAATAATGTAGTTCCAAGTCCTATTGGTATGGTTTGTGTGCTATTGAAGCAGCCCCAAGCAGAGACTGACGAGAATCCCTTTCATTGAAAAGGGTTGCCAATCTTCCAAAAAACTATGATTTTCCTGAAATCTCAGCAAACATTTTTTCACCCTATCTTGCTGATACTTGCAGGTAGTGATCAATACACGAATCCCACTTGGCTCCCCAAATTTCGTTCTTCTAGGTTATACCGTTCCTTTGCAGTAACCGTTTTCATGTTTAGGTTTCACTGTGTTTTCTCTTATATGGATACATGTAGTTGGAACTCTAAATCAAACACGGTTTGTGCTAGCTCTTTGAAACTTGGCACAATAATGTAGTTCCAAGTTCTATCGCTATGGTTGGTGTCCTATTGAAGTAGCCCCAAGCAGAGACTGACGAGAATCACTTTCATTGAAAGGGGTTGCCAAGCTTCCAAAAAACTACGAGTTTCCTAAAATCTCAGCAAACATTTTTTCACCCAATCTTGATGATACTGGCAGGTAATGATCAGTACACCAATCCCACTTGGCTCACCAAATTTCGTTCTTCTAGGTTAAAACGTTCCTTTGCAGTAACCGTTTTCATGTTTAGGTTTCACTCTGTTTTCTCCTATATGGATACATGTAGTTGGAACTCTAAATCAAACACGGTTTATGCTCGCTCTTTGAAACTTGGCACAATAATGTAGTTCCAAGTTCTATTGCTATGGTTTGTGTGCTATTGAAGCAGCCCCAAGCAGAGACTGACGAGAATCCCTTTCATTGAAAAGGGTTGCCAATCTTCCAAAAAACTATGATTTTCCTGAAATCTCAGCAAACATTTTTTCACCCTATCTTGCTGATACTTGCAGGTAGTGATCAATACACGAATCCCACTTGGCTCACCAAATTTCGTTCTTCTAGGTTATACCGTTCCTTTGCAGTAACCGTTTTCATGTTTAGGTTTCACTGTGTTTTCTCTTATATGGATACATGTAGTTGGAACTCTAAATCAAACACGGTTTGTGCTAGCTCTTTGAAACTTGGCACAATAATGCAGTTCCAAGTTCTATCGCTATGGTTTGTGTGCTATTGAAGTAGCCCCAAGCAGAGACTGACGAGAATCACTTTCATTGAAAGGGGTTGCCAAACTTCCAAAAAACTACGAGTTTCATGAAATCTCACAAACGTTTTTTCACCCAAATTTGATGATACTTGCAGGTAATGATCAGTACACCAATCCCACTTGGCTCACCAAATTTCGTTTTTCTAGGTTAAACCGTTCCTTTGCAGTAACCGTTTTCATGTTTAGGTTTCACTCTGTTTTCTCCTATATGGATACTTGTAGTTGGAACTCTAAATCAAACACGGTTTGTGCTAGCTCTTTGAAACTTGGCACAATAATGTAGTTCCAAGTTCTATCGCTATGGTTGGTGTCCTATTGAAGTAGCCCCAAGCAGAGACTGACGAGAATCACTTTCATTGAAAGGGGTTATCAGGCTTCCAAAAAACTACGAGTATCCGGAAATCTCAGCAAACATTTTTTCACCCAATCTTGATGATACTGGCAGGTAATGATCAGTACACCAATCCCACCTGGCTCACCAAATTTCGTATTCTAGGTTAAACTGTTCCTTTGCAGTAACCGTTTTCATGTTTAGGTTTCACTCTGTTTTCTCCTATATGGATACATGTATTTGGAACTCTAAATCAAACACGGTTTGTGCTAGCTCTTTGAAACTTGGCACAATGATGTAGTTCCAAGTTCTATCGCTATGGTTGGAGTCCTATTGAAGTAGGCACAAGCAGAGACTGAGGAGAATCACTTTCATTGAAAGGGGTTGCCAAGCTTCCAAAAAACTACGAGTTTCCTGAAATCTCAGCAAACTTTTTTTCACCCAATCTTGATGATACTGGCAGGAAATGATCAGTACACCAATCCCACTTGGATCAACAAATTTCGTTCTTCTAGGTAAAACCGTTCCTTTGCAGTAGCTGTTTTCGTGTTTAGGTTTCACTCTGTTTTCTCCTATATGGATACTTGTAGTTGGAACTCTAAATCAAACACGGTTTGTGGTAGCTCTTTGAAACTTGGCAAAATAATGTAGTTCCAAGTTCTATCGCTATGGTTGGTGTCCTACTGAAGTAGCCCCATGCAGAGACTGACGTGAATCCCTTTCATTGAAAGGGGTTGCCAAGCTTCCAAAAAACTACGAGTTTCCTGAAATCTCAGCAAACATTTTTTCACCCAATCTTGATGATATTCCAGTTAATGATCAGTACACCAATCCCACTTGGCTCACCAAATTTCGTTCTTGTAGGTTAAACCGTTCCTTTGCAGTAACCGTTTTCATGTTTAGGTTTCACTCTGTTTTCTCCTATATGGATACATGTAGTTGGAACTCTAAATCAAACACGGTTTGTGCTAGTTCTTTGAAACTTGGCACAATAATGTAGTTCCAAGTTCTATCGTTATGGTTGGTGTCCTATTGAAGTAGCCCCATGCAGAGACTGACGAGAATCACTTTCATTGAAAGGGGTTGCCAAGCTTCCAAAAAACTACGAGTTTCCTGAAATCTCAGCAAACGTTTTTTCACCCAATCTTGATGATACTGGCAGGTAATGAAACTACACCAATCCCACTTGGCTCACCAAATTGCGTTCTTCTAGGTTAAACCGTTCCTTTGCAGTAACCGTTTTCATGTTTAGGTTTCACTCTGTTTTCTCCTATATGGATACTTGTAGTTGGAACTCTAAATCAAACACGGTTTGTGCTAGCTCTTTGAAACTTGGCAAAATAATGTAGTTCCAAGTTCTATCGCTATGGTTGGTGTCCTATTGAAGTAGCCCCAAGCAGAGACTGACGAGAATCACTTTCATTGAAAGGGGTTATCAGGCTTCCAAAAAACTACGAGTTTCCGGAAATCTCAGCAAACATTTTTTCACCCAATCTTGATGATACTGGCAGGTAATGATCAGTATACCAATCCCACCTGGCTCACCAAATTTCGTATTCTAGGTTAAACTGTTCCTTTGCAGTAACCGTTTTCATGTTTAGGTTTCACTCTGTTTTCTCCTATATGGATACATGTAGTTGGAACTCTAAATCAAACACGGTTTGTGCTAGCTCTTTGAAACTTGGCACAATAATGTAGTTCCAAGTTCTATCGCTATGGTTGGTGTCCTATTGAAGTAGGCACAAGCAGAGACTGAGGAGAATCACTTTCATTGAAAGGGGTTGCCAAGCTTCCAAAAAACTACGAGTTTCCTGAAATCTCAGCAAACTTTTTTTCACCCAATCTTGATGATACTGGCAGGAAATGATCAGTACACCAATCCCACTTGTATCAACAAATTTCGTTCTTCTAGGTAAAATCGTTCCTTTGCAGTAGCCGTTTTCGTGTTTAGGTTTCACTCTGTTTTCTCCTATATGGATACTTGTAGTTGGAACTCTAAATCAAACACGGTTTTTGGTAGCTCTTTGAAACTTGGCACAATAATGTAGTTCCAAGTTCTATCGCTATGGTTGGTGTCCTACTGAAGTAGCCCCAAGCAGATACTGACGAGAATCACTTTCATTGAAAGGGGTTGCCAAGCTTCCAAAAAACTACGAGTTTCCAGAAATCTCAGCAAACATTTTTTCACCCAATCTTGATGATACTGGAAGGTAATGATCACTACACCAATCCCACTTGCCTCACCAAATTTCGTTCTTCTAGGTTAAACCGTTCCTTTGCAGTAACCGTTTTCATGTTTAGGTTTCACTCTGTTTTCTCCTATATGGATACATGTAGTTGGAACTCTAAATCAAACACGGTTTGTGGTAGCTCTTTGAAAATTGGTACAATAATGTATTTCCAAGTTCTATCGCTATGGTTGGTGTCCTATTGAAGTAGCCCCAAGCAGAGACTGACGAGAATCACTTTCACTGAAAGGGGTTATCAGGCTTCCAAAAAAATACGAGTTTCCTGAAATCTCAGCAAACATTTTTTCATCCAATCTTGATGATACTGGCAGGTAATGATCAGTACACCAATCCCACTTGGCTCACCAAATTTCGTTCTTCTAGGTTAAAACGTTCCTTTGCAGTAACCGTTTTCATGTTTAGGTTTCACTCTGTTTTCTCCTATATGGATACATGTTGTTGGAACTCTAAATCAAACACGGTTTGTGGTAGCTCTTTGAAACTTGGCACAATAATGTAGTTCCAAGTTCTATCGCTATGGTTGGTGTCCTATTGAAGTAGCCCCAAGCAGAGCCTGACGAGAATCACTTTCATTGAAAGAGGTTGCCAAGCTTCCAAAAAACTACGAGTTTCCTGAAATCTCAGCAAATATTTTTTCACCCAATCTTGATGATACTGGCAGGTAATGATCAGTACACCAATCCCACTTGGCTCACCAAATTTCGTTCTTCTAGGTTAAACCGTTCCTTTGCAGTAACCGTTTTCATGTTTAGGTTTCACTCTGTTTTCTCCTATATGGATACATGTAGTTGGAACTCTAAATCAAACACTGTTTGTGCTAGCTCTTTGAAACGTGGCACAATAATGTAGTTCCAAGTTCTATCGCTTTGGTTGGTGTCCTATTGAAGTAGCCCCAAGCAGAGACTGACCAGAATCACTTTCATTGAAAGGGGTTGCCAAGCTTCCAAAAAACTACGAGTTTCCTGAAATCTCAGCAAACATTTTTTCACCCAATCTTGATGATACTGGCAGGTAATGATCAGTACACCAATCCCACTTGGCTCACCAAATTTCGTACTTCTAGGTTAAACCGTTCCTTTGCAGTAACCGTTTTCATGTTTAGGTTTCACTCTGTTTTCTCCTATATGGATACATGTTGTTGGAACTCTAAATCAAACACGGTTTGTGGTAGCTCTTTGAAACTTGGCACAATAATGTAGTTCCAAGTTCTATCGCTATGGTTGGTGTCCTATTGAAGTAGCCCCAAGCAGAGACTGACGAGAATCACTTTCACTGAAAGGGGTTATCAGGCTTCCAAAAAAATACGAGTTTCCTGAAATCTCAGCAAACATTTTTTCATCCAATCTTGATGATACTGGCAGGTAATGATCAGTACACCAATCCCACTTGGCTCACCAAATTTCGTTCTTCTAGGTTAAAACGTTCCTTTGCAGTAACCGTTTTCATGTTTAGGTTTCACTCTGTTTTCTCCTATATGGATACATGTTGTTGGAACTCTAAATCAAACACGGTTTGTGGTAGCTCTTTGAAACTTGGCACAATAATGTAGTTCCAAGTTCTATCGCTATGGTTGGTGTCCTATTGAAGTAGCCCCAAGCAGAGCCTGACGAGAATCACTTTCATTGAAAGAGGTTGCCAAGCTTCCAAAAAACTACGAGTTTCCTGAAATCTCAGCAAATATTTTTTCACCCAATCTTGATGATACTGGCAGGTAATGATCAGTACACCAATCCCACTTGGCTCACCAAATTTCGTTCTTCTAGGTTAAACCGTTCCTTTGCAGTAACCGTTTTCATGTTTAGGTTTCACTCTGTTTTCTCCTATATGGATACATGTAGTTGGAACTCTAAATCAAACACTGTTTGTGCTAGCTCTTTGAAACGTGGCACAATAATGTAGTTCCAAGTTCTATCGCTTTGGTTGGTGTCCTATTGAAGTAGCCCCAAGCAGAGACTGACCAGAATCACTTTCATTGAAAGGGGTTGCCAAGCTTCCAAAAAACTACGAGTTTCCTGAAATCTCAGCAAACATTTTTTCACCCAATCTTGATGATACTGGCAGGTAATGATCAGTACACCAATCCCACTTGGCTCACCAAATTTCGTACTTCTAGGTTAAACCGTTCCTTTGCAGTAACCGTTTTCATGTTTAGGTTTCACTCTGTTTTCTCCTATATGGATACATGTAGTTGGAACTCTAAATCAAACACGGTTTGTGGTAGCTCTTTGAAACTTGGCACAATAATGTAGTTCCAAGTTCTATCGCTATGGTTGGTGTCCTATTGAAGTAGGCACAAGCAGAGACTGAGGAGAATCACTTTCATTGAAAGGGGATGCCAAGCTTCCAAAAAACTACGGGTTTCCTGACATCTCAGCAAACTTTTTTTCACCCAATCTTGATGATACTGGCAGGAATTGATCAGTACACCAATCCCACTTGGATCAACAAATTTCGTTCTTCTAGGTAAAACCGTTCCTTTGCAGTAGCCGTTTTCGTGTTTAGGTTTCCCTCTGTTTTCTCCTATATGGATACTTGTAGTTGGAACTCTAAATCAAACACAGTTTGTGGTAGCTCTTTGAAACTTGGCACAATAATGTAGTTCCAAGTTCTATCGCTATGGTTGGTGTCCTACTGAAGTAGCCCCAAGCAGAGACTGACGAGATCACTTTCATTGAAAGGGGTTGCCAAGCTTCCAAAAAACTACGAGTTTCCAGAAATCTCAGCAAACATTTTTTCACCCAATCTTGATGATACTGGCAGGTAATGATCACTACACCAATCCGACTTGGCTCACCAAATTTCGTTCTTCTAGGTTAAACCGTTCCTTTGCAGTAACCGTTTTCATGTTTAGGTTTCACTCTGTTTTCTCCTATATGGATACATGTAGTTGGAACTCTAAATCAAACACGGTTTGTGCTAGCTCTTTGAAACGTGGCACAATAATGTAGTTCCAAGTTCTATCGCTATGGTTGGTGTCCTATTGAAGTAGCCCCAAGCAGAGACTGACGAGAATCACTTTCATTGAAAGGGGTTGCCAAACTTCCAAAAAACTACGAGTTTCCTGAAATCTCAGCAAACATTTTTTCACCCAATCTTGATGATACTGGCAGGTAATGATCAGTACACCAATCCCACTTGGCTCACCAAATTTCGTTCTTCTAGGTTAAACCGTTCCTTTGCAGTAACCGTATTCATGTTTAGGTTTCACTCTGTTTTCTCCTATATGGATACATGTATTTGGAACTCTAAATCAAACACGGTTTGTGCTAGCTCTTTGAAACGTGGCACAATAATGTAGTTCCAAGTTCTATCGCTATGGTTGGTGTCCTATTGAAGTAGCCCCAAGCAGAGACTGACGAGAATCACTTTCATTGAAAGGGGTTGCCAAGCTTCCAAAAAACTATGAGTTTCCTGAAATCTCAGCAAACATTTTTTCACCCAATCTTGATGATACTGGCAGGTAATGATCAGTACACCAATCCCACTTGGCTCACCAAATTTCGTTCTTCTAGGTTAAAACGTTCCTTTGCAGTAACCGTTTTCATGTTTAGGTTTCACTCTGTTTTCTCCTATATGGATACATGTAGTTGGAACTCTAAATCAAACACGGTTTGTGCTAGCTCTTTGAAACTTGGCACAATAATGTAGTTCCAAGTTCTATCGCTATGGTTGGTGTCCTATTGAAGTAGCCCCAAGCAGAGCCTGACGAGAATCACTTTCATTGAAAGAGGTTGCCAGGCTTCCAAAAAAATACGAGTTTCCTGAAATCTCAGCAAATATTTTTTCACCCAATCTTGATGATACTGGCAGGTAATGATCAGTACACCAATCCCACTTGGCTCACCAAATTTCGTTCTTCTAGGTTAAACCGTTCCTTTGCAGTAACCGTTTTCATGTTTAGGTTTCACTCTGTTTTCTCCTATATGGATACATGTAGTTGGAACTCTAAATCAAACACGGTTTGTGGTAGCTCTTTGAAACTTGGCACAATAATGTAGTTCCAAGTTCTATCGCTATGGTTGGTGTCCTATTGAAGTAGGCACAAGCAGAGACTGAGGAGAATCACTTTCATTGAAAGGGGATGCCAAGCTTCCTAAAAACTACGGGTTTCCTGACATCTCAGCAAACTTTTTTTCACCCAATCTTGATGATACTGGCAGGAAATGATCAGTACACCAATCCCAGTTGGATCAACAAATTTCGTTCTTCTAGGTAAAACCGTTCCTTTGCAGTAGCCGTTTTCGTGTTTAGGTTTCCCTCTGTTTTCTCCTATATGGATACTTGTAGTTGGAACTCTAAATCAAACACAGTTTGTGGTAGCTCTTTGAAACTTGGCACAATAATGTAGTTCCAAGTTCTATCGCTATGGTTGGTGTCCTACTGAAGTAGCCCCAAGCAGAGACTGACGAGATCACTTTCATTGAAAGGGGTTGCCAAGCTTCCAAAAAACTACGAGTTTCCAGAAATCTCAGCAAACATTTTTTCACCCAATCTTGATGATACTGGCAGGTAATGATCACTACACCAATCCGACTTGGCTCACCAAATTTCGTTCTTCTAGGTTAAACCGTTCCTTTGCAGTAACCGTTTTCATGTTTAGGTTTCACTCTGTTTTCTCCTATATGGATACATGTAGTTGGAACTCTAAATCAAACACGGTTTGTGCTAGCTCTTTGAAACGTGGCACAATAATGTAGTTCCAAGTTCTATCGCTATGGTTGGTGTCCTATTGAAGTAGCCCCAAGCAGAGACTGACGAGAATCACTTTCATTGAAAGGGGTTGCCAAACTTCCAAAAAACTACGAGTTTCCTGAAATCTCAGCAAACATTTTTTCACCCAATCTTGATGATACTGGCAGGTAATGATCAGTACACCAATCCCACTTGGCTCACCAAATTTCGTTCTTCTAGTTTAAACCTTTCCTTTGCAGTAACCGTTTTCATGTTTAGGTTTCACTCTGTTTTCTCCTATATGGATACTTGTAGTTGGAACTCTAAATCAAACACGGTTTGTGCTAGATCTTTGAAACTTGGCACAATAATGTAGTTCCAAGTTCTATCGCTATGGTTGGTGTCCTATTGAAGTAGCCCCAAGCAGAGACTGACGAGAATCACTTTCATTGAAAGGGGTTTTCAGGCTTCCAAAAAACTACGAGTTTCCGGAAATCTCAGCAAACATTTTTTCACCCAATCTTGATGATACTGGCAGGTAATGATCAGTACACCAATCCCACCTGGGTCACCAAATTTCGTATTCTAGGTTAAACTGTTCCTTTGCAGTAACCGTTTTCATGTTTAGGTTTCACTGTGTTTTCTCCTATATGGATACATGTAGTTGGAACTCTAAATCAAACACGGTTTGTGGTAGCTCTTTGAAACTTGGCACAATAATGTAGTTCCAAGTTCTATCGCTATGGTTGGTGTCCTATTGAAGTAGGCACAAGCAGAGACTGAGGAGAATCACTTTCATTGAAAGGGGTTGCCAAGCTTCCAAAAAACTACGAGTTTCCGGAAATCTCAGCAAACTTTTTTTCACCCAATCTTGATGATACTGGCAGGAAATGATCAGTACACCAATCCCACTTGGATCAACAAATTTCGTTCTTCTAGGTAAAACCGTTCCTTTGCAGTAGCCGTTTTCGTGTTTAGGTTTCACTCTGTTTTCTCCTATATGGATACTTGTAGTTGGAACTCTAAATCAAACACGGTTTGTGGTAGCTCTTTGAAACTTGGCACAAATATGTAGTTCCAAGTTCTATCGCTATGGTTGGTGTCCTATTGAAGTAGCCCCAAGCAGAGACTGACGAGAATCACTTTCATTGAAAGGGGATGCCAAGCTTCCAAAAAACTACGGGTTTCCTGACATCTCAGCAAACTTTTTTCACCCAATCTTGATGATACTGGCAGGAAATGATCAGTACACCAATCCCACTTGGATCAACAAATTTCGTTCTTCTAGGTAAAACCGTTCCTTTGCAGTAGCCGTTTTCGTGTTTAGGTTTCCCTCTGTTTTCTCCTATATGGATACTTGTAGTTGGAACTCTAAATCAAACACAGTTTGTGGTAGCTCTTTGAAACTTGGCACAATAATGTAGTTCCAAGTTCTATCGCTATGGTTGGTGTCCTACTGAAGTAGCCCAAGCAGAGACTGACGAGATCACTTTCATTGAAAGGGGTTGCCAAGCTTCCAAAAAACTACGAGTTTCCAGAAATCTCAGCAAACATTTTTTCACACAATCTTGATGATACTAACAGGTAATGATCACTACACCAATCCGACTTGGCTCACCAAATTTCGTTCTTCTAGGTTAAACCGTTCCTTTGCAGTAACCGTTTTCATGTTTAGGTTTCACTCTGTTTTCTCCTATATGGATACATGTAGTTGGAACTCTAAATCAAACACGGTTTGTGCTAGCTCTTTGAAACGTGGCACAATAATGTAGTTCCAAGTTCTCTCGCTATGGTTGGTGTCCTATTGAAGTAGCCCCAAGCAGAGACTGACGAGAATCACTTTCATTGAAAGGGGTTGCCAAACTTCCAAAAAACTACGAGTTTCCTGAAATCTCAGCAAACATTTTTTCACCCAATCTTGATGATACTGGCAGGTAATGATCAGTACACCAATCCCACTTGGCTCACCAAATTTCGTTCTTCTAGGTAAACCGTTCCTTTGCAGTAGCCGTTTTCGTGTTTAGGTTTCACTCTGTTTTCTCCTATATGGATACTTGTAGTTGGAACTCTAAATCAAACACGGTTTGTGGTAGCTCTTTGAAACTTGGCACAAATATGTAGTTCCAAGTTCTATCGCTATGGTTGGTGTCCTACTGAAGTAGCCCCAAGCAGAGACTGACGAGAATCACTTTCAATTGAAAGAGGTTGCCAGGCTTCCAAAAAAATACGAGTTTCCTGAAATCTCAGCAAATATTTTTTCACCCAATCTTGATGATACTGGCAGGTAATGATCAGTACACCAATCCCACTTGGCTCACCAAATTTCGTTCTTCTAGGTTAAACCGTTCCTTTGCAGTAACCGTTTTCATGTTTAGGTTTCACTCTGTTTTCTCCTATATGGATACATGTAGTTGGAACTCTAAATCAAACACGGTTTGTGGTAGCTCTTTGAAACTTGGCACAATAATGTAGTTCCAAGTTCTATCGCTATGGTTGGTGTCCTATTGAAGTAGCCCCAAGCAGAGACTGACGAGAATCACTTTCATTGAAAGGGGATGCCAAGCTTCCAAAAAACTACGGGTTTCCTGACATCTCAGCAAACTTTTTTTCACCCAATCTTGATGATACTGGCAGGAAATGATCAGTACACCAATCCCACTTGGATCAACAAATTTCGTTCTTCTAGGTAAAACCGTTCCTTTGCAGTAGCCGTTTTCGTGTATAGGTTTCCCTCTGTTTTCTCCTATATGGATACTTGTAGTTGGAACTCTAAATCAAACACAGTTTGTGGTAGCTCTTTGAAACTTGGCACAATAATGTAGTTCCAAGTTCTATCGCTATGGTTGGTGTCCTACTGAAGTAGCCCCAAGCAGAGACTGACGAGATCACTTTCATTGAAAGGGGTTGCCAAGCTTCCAAAAAACTACGAGTTTCCAGAAATCTCAGCAAACATTTTTTCACACAATCTTGATGATACTGGCAGGTAATGATCACTACACCAATCCGACTTGGCTCACCAAATTTCGTTCTTCTAGGTTAAACCGTTCCTTTGCAGTAACCGTTTTCATGTTTAGGTTTCACTCTGTTTTCTCCTATATGGATACATGTAGTTGGAACTCTAAATCAAACACGGTTTGTGCTAGCTCTTTGAAACGTGGCACAATAATGTAGTTCCAAGTTCTATCGCTATGGTTGGTGTCCTATTGAAGTAGCCCCAAGCAGAGACTGACGAGAATCACTTTCATTGAAAGGGGTTGCCAAACTTCCAAAAAACTACGAGTTTGATGAAATCTCAGCAAACATTTTTTCACCCAATCTTGATGATACTGGCAGGTAATGATCAGTACACCAATCCCACTTGGCTCACCAAATTTCCTTCTTCTAGGTTTAACCGTTCCTTTGCAGTAACCGTTTTCATGTTTAGGTTTCACTCTGTTTTCTCCTATATGGATACTTGTAGTTGGAACTCTAAATCAAACACGGTTTGTGCTAGCTCTTTGAAACTTGGCACAATAATGTAGTTCCAAGTTCTATCGCTATGGTTGGTGTCCTATTGAAGTAGCCCCAAGCAGAGACTGACGAGAATCACTTTCATTGAAAGGGGTTTTCAGGCTTCCAAAAAACTACGAGTTTCCGGAAATCTCAGCAAACATTTTTTCACCCAATCTTGATGATACTGGCAGGTAATGATCAGTACACCAATCCCACCTGGGTCACCAAATTTCGTATTCTAGGTTAAACTGTTCCTTTGCAGTAACCGTTTTCATGTTTAGGTTTCACTCTGTTTTCTCCTATATGGATACATGTAGTTGGAACTCTAAATCAAACACGGTTTGTGGTAGCTCTTTGAAACTTGGCACAATAATGTAGTTCCAAGTTCTATCGCTATGGTTGGTGTACTATTGAAGTAGACACAAGCAGAGACTGAGGAGAATCACTTTCATTGAAAGGGGTTGCCAAGCTTCCAAAAAACTACGAGTTTCCGGAAATCTCAGCAAACTTTTTTTCACCCAATCTTGATGATACTGGCTGGAAATGATCAGTACACCAATCCCACTTGGATCAACAAATTTCGTTCTTCTAGGTAAAACCGTTCCTTTGCAGTAGCCGTTTTCGTGTTTAGGTTTCACTCTGTTTTCTCCTATATGGATACTTGTAGTTGGAAGTCTAAATCAAACACGGTTTGTGGTAGCTCTTTGAAACTTGGCACAATAATGTAGTTCCAAGTTCTATCGCTATGGTTGGTGTCCTACTGAAGTAGCCCCAAGCAGAGACTGACGAGAATCACTTTCATTGAAAGGGGTTGCCAAGCTTCCAAAAAACTACGAGTTTCCTGAAATCTCAGCAAACATTTTTTCACCCAATCTTGATGATACTCCAGGTAATGATCACTACACCAATCCCACTTGGCTCACCAAATTTCGTTCTTCTATGTTAAACCGTTCCTTTGCAGTAACCGTTTTCATGTTTAGGTTTCACTCTGTTTTCTCCTATATGGATACTTGTAATTGGAACTCTAAATCAAACACGGTTTGTGCTAGCTCTTTGAAACTTGGCACAATAATGTAGTTCCAAGTTCTATCGCTATGGTTGGTGTCCTATTGAAGTAGCCCCAAGCAGAGACTGACGAGAATCACTTTCATTGAAAGGGGTTATCAGGCTTCCAAAAAACTACGAGTTTCCTGAAATCTAAGCAAACATTTTTTCACCCAATCTTGATGATACTGGCAGGTAATGAGCAGTACACCAATCCCACCTGGCTCACCAAATTTCGTATTCTAGGTTAAACTGTTCCTTTGCAGTAACCGTTTTCATGTTTAGGTTTCACTCTGTTTTCTCCTATATGGATACATGTAGTTGGAACTCTTAATCAAACACGGTTTGTGCTAGCTCTTTGAAACGTGGCACAATAATGTAGTTCCAAGTTCTATCGCTATGGTTGGTGTCCTATTGAAGTAGCCCCAAGCAGAGACTGACGAGAATCACTTTCATTGAAAGGGGTTGCCAAACTTCCAAAAAACTACGAGTTTCCGGAAATCTCCCCAAACATTTTTTCACCCAATCTTGATGATACTGGCAGGTAATGATCAGTACACCAATCCCACTTGGCTCACCAAATTTCGTTCTTCTAGGTTAAACCGTTCCTTTGCAGTAACCGTTTTCATGTTTAGGTTTCACTCTGTTTTCTCCTATATGGATACATGTAGTTGGAACTCTAAATCAAACACGGTTTGTGCTAGCTCTTTGAAACTTGGCACAATAATGTAGTTCCAAGTTCTATCGTTATGGTTGGTGTCCTATTGAAGTAGCCCCATGCAGAGACTGACGAGAATCACTTTCACTGAAAGGGGTTGCCAAGCTTCCAAAAAACTACGAGTTTCCTGAAATCTCAGCAAACGTTTTTTCACCCAATCTTGATGATACTGGCAGGTAATGATCAGTACACCAATCCCACTTGGCTCACCAAATTTCGTTCTTCTAGGTTAAACCGTTCCTTTGCAGTAACCGTTTTCATGTTTAGGTTTCACTCTGTTTTCTCCTATATGGATACCTGTAGTTGGAACTCTAAATCAAACACGGTTTGTGCTAGCTCTTTGAAACTTGGCACAATAATGTAGTTCCAAGTTCTATCGCTATGGTTGGTGTCCTATTGAAGTAGCCCCAAGCAGAGACTGACGAGAATCACTTTCATTGAAAGGGGTTATCAGGCTTCCAAAAAACTACGAGTTTCCGGAAATCTCAGCAAACATTTTTTCACCCAATCTTGATGATACTGGCAGGTAATGATCAGTACACCAATCCCACCTGGCTCACCAAATTTCGTATTCTAGGTTAAACTGTTCCTTTGCAGTAACCGTTTTCATGTTTAGGTTTCACTCTGTTTTCTCCTATATGGATACATGTAGTTGGAACTCTAAATCAAACACGGTTTGTGGTAGCTCTTTGAAACGTGGCACAATAATGTAGTTCCAAGTTCTATCGCTATGGTTGGTGTACTATTGAAGTAGGCACAAGCAGAGACTGAGGAGAATCACTTTCATTGAAAGCTGTTGCCAAGCTTCCAAAAAACTACGAGTTTCCTGAAATCTCAGCAAACTTTTTTTCACCCAATCTTGATGATACTGGCAGGAAATGATCAGTACACCAATCCCACTTGGATCAACAAATTTCGTTCTTCTAGGTAAAACCGTTCCTTTGCAGTAGCCGTTTCGTGTTTAGGTTTCACTCTGTTTTCTCCTATATGGATACTTGTAGTTGGAACTCTAAATCAAACACGGTTTGTGGTAGCTCTTTGAAACTTGGCACAATGATGTAGTTCCAAGTTCTATCGCTATGGTTGGTGTCCTACTGAAGTAGCCCCAAGCAGAGACTGACGAGAATTACTTTCATTGAAAGGGGTTGCCAAGCTTCCAAAAAACTACGAGTTTCCTGAAATCTCAGCAAACATTTTTTCACCCAATCTTGATGATACTCCAGGTAATGATCACTACACCAATCCCACTTGGCTCACCAAATTTCGTTCTTCTAGGTTAAACCGTTCCTTTGCAGTAACCGTTTTCATGTTTAGGTTTCACTCTGTTTTCTCCTATATGGATACATGTAGTTGGAACTCTAAATCAAACACGGTTTGTGCTAGCTCTTTGAAACTTGGCACAAATATGTAGTTCCAAGTTCTATCGTTATGGTTGGTGTCCTATTGAAGTAGCCCCATGCAGAGACTGACGAGAATCACTTTCATTGAAAGGGGTTGCCAAGCTTCCAAAAAACTACGAGTTTCCTGAAATCTCAGCAAACGTTTTTTCACCCAAACTTGATGATACTGGCAGGTAATGATCAGTACACCAATCCCACTTGGCTCACCAAATTTCGTTCTTCTAGGTTAAACCGTTCCTTTGCAGTAACCGTTTTCATGTTTAGGTTTCACTCTGTTTTCTCCTATATGGATACCTGTAGTTGGAACTCTAAATCAAACACGGTTTGTGCTAGCTCTTTGAAACTTGGCACAATAATGTAGTTCCAAGTTCTATCGCTATGGTTGGTGTCCAATTGAAGTAGCCCCAAGCAGAGACTGACGAGAATCACTTTCATTGAAAGGGGTTATCAGGCTTCCAAAAAACTACGAGTTTCTGGAAATCTCAGCAAACATTTTTTCACCCAATCTTGATGATACTGGCAGGTAATGATCAGTACACCAATCCCACCTGGCTCACCAAATTTCGTATTCTAGGTTAAACTGTTCCTTTGCAGTAACCGTTTTCATGTTTAGGTTTCACTCTGTTTTCTCCTATATGGATACATGTAGTTGGAACTCTAAATCAAACACGGTTTGTGGTAGCTCTTTGAAACGTGGCACAATAATGTAGTTCCAAGTTCTATCGCTATGGTTGGTGTACTATTGAAGTAGGCACAAGCAGAGACTGAGGAGAATCACTTTCATTGAAAGCTGTTGCCAAGCTTCCAAAAAACTACGAGTTTCCTGAAATCTCAGCAAACTTTTTTTCACCCAATCTTGATGATACTGGCAGGAAATGATCAGTACACCAATCCCACTTGGATCAACAAATTTCGTTCTTCTAGGTAAAACCGTTCCTTTGCAGTAGCCGTTTCGTGTTTAGGTTTCACTCTGTTTTCTCCTATATGGATACTTGTAGTTGGAACTCTAAATCAAACACGGTTTGTGGTAGCTCTTTGAAACTTGGCACAATGATGTAGTTCCAAGTTCTATCGCTATGGTTGGTGTCCTACTGAAGTAGCCCCAAGCAGAGACTGACGAGAATTACTTTCATTGAAAGGGGTTGCCAAGCTTCCAAAAAACTACGAGTTTCCTGAAATCTCAGCAAACATTTTTTCACCCAATCTTGATGATACTCCAGGTAATGATCACTACACCAATCCCACTTGGCTCACCAAATTTCGTTCTTCTAGGTTAAACCGTTCCTTTGCAGTAACCGTTTTCATGTTTAGGTTTCACTCTGTTTTCTCCTATATGGATACATGTAGTTGGAACTCTAAATCAAACACGGTTTGTGCTAGCTCTTTGAAACTTGGCACAAATATGTAGTTCCAAGTTCTATCGTTATGGTTGGTGTCCTATTGAAGTAGCCCCATGCAGAGACTGACGAGAATCACTTTCATTGAAAGGGGTTGCCAAGCTTCCAAAAAACTACGAGTTTCCTGAAATCTCAGCAAACGTTTTTTCACCCAATCTTGATGATACTTGCAGGTAATGATCAGTACACCAATCCCACTTGGCTCACCAAATTTCGTTCTTCTAGGTTAAACCGTTCCTTTGCAGTAACCGTTTTCATGTTTAGGTTTCACTCTGTTTTCTCCTATATGGATACTTGTAGTTGGAACTCTAAATCAAACACGGTTTGTGCTAGCTCTTTGAAAATTGGCACAATAATGTAGTTCCAAGTTCTATCGCTATGGTTGGTGTCCTATTGAAGTAGCCCCAAGCAGAGACTGACGAGAATCACTTTCATTGAAAGGGGTTATCAGGCTTCCAAAAAACTACGAGTTTCCGGAAATCTCAGCAAACATTTTTTCACCCAATCTTGATGATACTGGCAGGTAATGATCAGTACACCAATCCCACCTGGCTCACCAAATTTCGTATTCTAGGTTAAACTGTTCCTTTGCAGTAACCGTTTTCATGTTTAGGTTTCACTCTGTTTTCTCCTATATGGATACATGTAGTTGGAACTCTAAATCAAACACGGTTTGTGGTAGCTCTTTGAAACGTGGCACAATAATGTAGTTCCAAGTTCTATCGCTATGGTTGGTGTACTATTGAAGTAGCCCCAAGCAGAGACTGACGAGAATCACTTTCATTGAAAGGTGTTGCCAAGCTTGAAAAAAATAAAGAGTTTCCTGAAATCTCAGCAAACTTTTTTTCACCCAATCTTGATGATACTGGCAGGAAATGATCAGTACACCAATCCCACTTGGATCAACAAATTTCGTTCTTCTAGGTAAAACCGTTCCTTTGCAGTAGCCGTTTTCGTGTTTAGGTTTCACTCTGTTTTCTCCTATATGGATACTTGTAGTTGGAACTCTAAATCAAACACGGTTTGTGGTAGCTCTTTGAAACTTGGCACAATAATGCAGTTCCAAGTTCTATCGCTATGGTTGGTGTCCTACTGAAGTAGCCCCAAGCAGAGACTGACGAGAATCACTTTCACTGAAAGGGGTTGCCAAGCTTCCAAAAAACTACGAGTTTCCTGAAATCTCAGCAAACGTTTTTTCACCCAATCTTGATGATACTGGCAGGTAATGATAACTACACCAATCCCACTTGGCTCACCAAATTTCGTTCTTCTAGGTTAAACCGTTCCTTTGCAGTAACCGTTTTCATGTTTAGGTTTCACTCTGTTTTCTCCTATATGGATACCTGTAGTTGGAACTCTAAATCAAACACGGTTTGTGCTAGCTCTTTGAAACTTGGCACAATAATGTAGTTCTAAGTTCTATCGCTATTGTTGGTGTCCTATTGAAGTAGCCCCAAGCAGAGACTGACGAGAATCACTTTCATTGAAAGGGGTTATCAGGCTTCCAAAAAACTACGAGTTTCCGGAAATCTCAGCAAACATTTTTTCACCCAATCTTGATGATACTGGCAGGTAATGATCAGTACACCAATCCCACCTGGCTCACCAAATTTCGTATTCTAGGTTAAACTGTTCCTTTGCAGTAACCGTTTTCATGTTTAGGTTTCACTCTGTTTTCTCCTATATGGATACATGTAGTTGGAACTCTAAATCAAACACGGTTTGTGCTAGCTCTTTGAAACTTGGCACAATAATGTAGTTCCAAGTTCTATCGCTATGGTTGGTGTCCTACTGAAGTAGGCACAAGCAGAGACTGAGGAGAATCACTTTCATTGAAAGGGGATGCCAAGCTTCCAAAAAACTACGGGTTTCCGGAAATCTCAGCAAACTTTTTTTCACCCAATCTTGATGATACTGGCAGGAAATGATCAGTACACCAATCCCACTTGGATCAACAAATTTCGTTCTTCTAGGTAAAACCGTTCCTTTGCAGTAGCCGTCGTGTTTAGGTTTCCCTCTGTTTTCTCATATATGGATACTTGTAGTTAGAACTCTAAATCAAACACAGTTTGTGGTAGCTCTTTGAAAATTGGCACAATAATGTAGTTCCAAGTTCTATCGCTATGGTTGGTGTCCTACTGAAGTAGCCCCAAGCAGAGACTGACGAGATCACTTTCATTGAAAGGGGTTGCCAAGCTTCCAAAAAACTACGAGTTTCCAGAAATCTCAGCAAACATTTTTTCACCCAATCTTGATGATACTGGCAGGTAATGATCACTACCCCAATCCCACTTGGCTCACCAAATTTCGTTCTTCTAGGTTAAACCGTTCCTTTGCAGTAACCGTTTTCATGTTTAGGTTTCACTCTGTTTTCTCCTATATGGATACATGTAGATGGAACTCTAAATCAAACACGCTTTGTGCTAGCTCTTTGAAACGTGGCACAATAATGTAGTTCCAAGTTCTATCGCTATGGTTGGTGTCCTATTGAAGTAGCCCCAAGCAGAGACTGACGAGAATCACTTTCATTGAAAGGGGTTGCCAAACTTCCAAAAAACTACGAGTTTCCTGAAATCTCAGCAAACATTTTTTCACCCAATCTTGATGATACTGGCAGGTAATGATCAGTACACCAATCCCACTTGGCTCACCAAATTTCGTTCTTCTAGGTTAAACCGTTCCTTTGCAGTAACCGTTTTCATGTTTAGGTTTCACTCTGTTTTCTCCTATATGGATACATGTAGTTGGAACTCTAAATCAAACACGGTTTGTGCTAGCTCTTTGAAACTTGGCACAATAATGTAGTTCCAAGTTCTATCGTTATGGTTGGTGTCCTATTGAAGTAGCCCCATGCAGAGACTGACGAGAATCACTTTCATTGAAAGGGGTTGCCAAGCTTCCAAAAAACTACGAGTTTCCTGAAATCTCAGCAAACGTTTTTTCACCCAATCTTGATGATACTGGCCGGTAATGATAACTACACCAATCCCACTTGGCTCACCAAATTTCGTTCTTCTAGGTTAAACCGTTCCTTTGCAGTAACCGTTTTCATGTTTAGGTTTCACTCTGTTTTCTCCTATATGGATACATGTAGTTGGAACTCTAAATCAAACACGGTTTGTGCTAGCTCTTTGAAACTTGGCACAATAATGTAGTTCCAAGTTCTATCGCTATGGTTGGTGTCCTATTGAAGTAGCCCCAAGCAGAGACTGACGAGAATCACTTTCATTGAAAGGGGTTATCAGGCTTCCAAAAAACTACGAGTTTCCGGAAATCTCAGCAAACATTTTTTCACCCAATCTTGATGATACTGGCAGGAAATGATCAGTACACCAATCCCACTTGGATCAACAAATTTCGTTCTTCTAGGTAAAACCGTTCCTTTGCAGTAGCCGTTTCGTGTTTAGGTTTCACTCTGCTTTCTCCTATATGGATACTTGTAGTTGGAACTCTAAATCAAACACGGTTTGTGGTAGCTCTTTGAAACTTGGCACAATGATGTAGTTCCAAGTTCTATCGCTATGGTTGGTGTCCTACTGAAGTAGCCCCAAGCAGAGACTGACGAGAATCACTTTCATTGAAAGGGGTTGCCAAGCTTCCAAAAAACTACGAGTTTCCTGAAATCTCAGCAAACATTTTTTCACCCAATCTTGATGATACTCCAGGTAATGATCACTACACCAATCCCACTTGGCTCACCAAATTTCGTTCTTCTAGGTTAAACCATTCCTTTGCAGTAACCGTTTTCATGTTTAGGTTTCACTCTGTTTTCTCCTATATGGATACATGTAGTTGGAACTCTAAATCAAACACGGTTTGTGCTAGCTCTTTGAAACCTGGCACAAATATGTAGTTCCAAGTTCTATCGTTATGGTTGGTGTCCTATTGAAGTAGCCCCATGCAGAGACTGACGAGAATCACTTTCATTGAAAGGGGTTGCCAAGCTTCCAAAAAACTACGAGTTTCCTGAAATCTCAGCAAACGTTTTTTCACCCAATCTTGATGATACTGGCAGCTAATGATCAGTACACCAATCCCACTTGGCTCACCAAATTTCGTTCTTCTAGATTAAACCGTTCCTTTGCAGTAACCGTTTTCATGTTTAGGTTTCACTCTGTTTTCTCCTATATGGATACTTGTAGTTGGAACTCTAAATCAAACACGGTTTGTGCTAGCTCTTTGAAACTTGGCACAATAATGTAGTTCCAAGTTCTATCGATATGGTTGGTGTCCTATTGAAGTAGGCACAAGCAGAGACTGAGGAGAATCACTTTCATTGAAAGGGGTTGCCAAGCTTCCAAAAAACTACGAGTTTCCTGAAATCTCAGCAAACTTTTTTTCACCCAATCTTGATGATACTGGCAGGAAATGATCAGTACACCAATCCCACTTGGCTCACCAAATTTCGTTCTTCTAGGTTAAACCGTTCCTTTGCAGTAACCGTTTTCATGTTTAGGTTTCACTCTGTTTTCTCCTATATGGATACATGTAGTTGGAACTCTAAATCAAACACGGTTTGTGCTAGCTATTTGAAACGTGGCACAATATGTAGTTCCAAGTTCTATCGCTATGGTTGGTGTCCTATTGAAGTAGCCCCAAGCAGAGACTGACGAGAATCACTTCCATTGAAAGGGGTTGCCAAGCTTCCAAAAAACTACGAGTTTCCTGAAATCTCAGCAAACATTTTTTCACCCAATCTTGATGATACTGGCAGGTAATGATCAGTACACCAATCCCACTTGGCTCACCAAATTTCGTTCTTCTAGGTTAAACCGTTCCTTTGCAGTAACCGTTTTCATGTTTAGGTTTCACTCTGTTTTCTCCTATATGGATACTTGTAATTGGAACTCTAAATCAAACACGGTTTGTGCTAGCTCTTTGAAACTTGGCACAATAATGTAGTTCCAAGTTCAATCGCTATGGTTGGTGTCCTATTGAAGAAGCCCCAAGCAGAGACTGACGAGAATCACTTTCATTGAAAGGGTTGCCAAGCTTCCAAAAAACTACGAGTTTCCTGAAATCTAAGCAAACATTTTTCACCCAATCTTGATGATACTGGCAGGTAATGATCACTACACCAATCCCACCTGGCTCACCAAATTTCGTATTCTAGGTTAAACCGTTCCTTTGCAGTAACCATTTTCATGTTTAGGTTTCACTCTGTTTTCTCCTATATGGATACATGTAGTTGGAACTCTAAATCAAACACGGTTTGTGCTAGCTCTTTGAAACTTGGCACAATAATGTAGTTCCAAGTTCTATCGCTATGGTTGGTGTCCTATTGAAGTAGGCACAAGCAGAGACTGAGGAGAATCACTTTCATTGAAAGGGGATGCCAAGCTTCCAAAAAACTACGGGTTTCCTGAAATCTCGGCAAACTTTTTTTCACCCAATCTTGATGATACTGGCAGGAAATGATCAGTACACCAATCCCACTTGGATCAACAAATTTCGTTCCTCTAGGTAAAACCGTTCCTTTGCAGTAGCCGTTTTCGTGTTTAGGTTTCACTCTGTTTTCTCCTATATGGATACTTGTAGTTGGAACTCTAAATCAAACACGGTTTGTGCTACTCTTTGACACTTGGCACAATAATGTAGTTCCAAGTTCTATCGCTATGGTTGGTGTCCTACTGAAGTAGCCCCAAGCAGAGACTGACGAGAATCACTTTCATTGAAAGGGGTTGCCAAGCTTCCAAAAAACTACGAGTTTCCAGAATTCTCAGCAAACATTTTTTCACCCAATCTTGATGATACTGGCAGGTAATGATCACTACACCAATCCCACTTGGCTCACCAAATTTCGTTCTTCTAGGTTAAACCGTTCCTTTGCAGTAACCGTTTTCATGTTTAGGTTTCACTCTGTTTTCTCCTATATGGATACATGTAGTTGGAACTCTAAATCAAACACGGTTTGTGCTAGCTCTTTGAAAATTGGCACAATAATGTAGTTCCAAGTTCTATCGCTATGGTTGGTGTCCTATTGAAGAAGCCCCAAGCAGAGACTGACGAGAATCACTTTCACTGAAAGGGGTTATCAGGCTTCCAAAAAAATACGAGTTTCCTGAAATCTCAGCAAACATTTTTTCACCCAATCTTGATGATACTGGCAGGTAAAGATCAGTACACCAATCCCACTTGGCTCACCAAATTTCGTTCTTCTAGGTTAAACCGTTCCTTTGTAGTAACCGTATTCATGTTTAGGTTTCACTCTCTTTTCTCCTATATGGATACATGTATTTGGAACTCTAAATCAAACACAGTTTGTGCTAGCTCTTTGAAACGTGGCACAATAATGTAGTTCCAAGTTCTATCGCTGTGGTTGGTGTCCTATTGAAGTAGCCCCAAGCAGAGACTGAAGAGAATCACTTTCATTGAAAGCGGTTGCCAAGCTTCCAAAAAACTACGAGTTTCCTGAAATCTCAGCAAACATTTTTTCACCCAATCTTGATGATACTGGCAGGTAATGATCAGTACACCAATCCCACTTGGCTCACCAAATTTCGTTCTTCTAGGTTAAACCGTTCCTTTGCAGTAACCGTTTTCATGTTTAGGTTTCCCTCTGTTTTCTCCTATATGGATACTTGTAGTTGGAACTCTAAATCAAACACAGTTTGTGGTAGCTCTTTGAAACTTGGCACAATAATGTAGTTCCAAGTTCTATCGCTATGGTTGGTGTCCTACTGAAGTAGCCCCAAGCAGAGACTGACGAGATCACTTTCATTGAAAGGGGTTGCCAAGCTTCCAAAAAACTACGAGTTTCCAGAAATCTCAGCAAACATTTTTTCACCCAATCTTGATGATACTGGCAGGTAATGATCACTACACCAATCCCACTTGGCTCACCAAATTTCGTTCTTCTAGGTTAAACCGTTCCTTTGCAGTAACCGTTTTCATGTTTAGGTTTCACTCTGTTTTCTCCTATATGGATACATGTAGTTGGAACTCTAAATCAAACACGGTTTGTGGTAGCTCTTTGAAACTTGGCACAATAATGTAGTTCCAAGTTCTATCGCTATGGTTGGTGTCCTATTGAAGTAGCCCCAAGCAGAGACTGACGAGAATCACTTTCATTGAAAGGGGTTATCAGGCTTCCAAAAAACTACGAGTTTCCGGAAATCTCAGCAAACATTTTTTCACCCAATCTTGATGATACTGGCAGGTAATGATCAGTACACCAATCCCACCTGGCTCACCAAATTTCGTATTCTAGGTTAAACTGTTCCTTTGCAGTAACCGTTTTCATGTTTAGGTTTCACTCTGATTCTCCTATATGGATACATGTAGTTGGAACTCTAAATCAAACACGGTTTGTGCTAGCTCTTTGAAACTTGGCACAATAATGTAGTTCCAAGTTCTATCGCTATGGTTGGTGTCCTATTGAAGTAGGCACAAGCAGAGACTGAGGAGAATCACTTTCATTGAAAGGGGTTGCCAAGCTTCCAAAAAACTACGAGTTTCCTGAAATCTCAGCAAACTTTTTTTCACCCAATCTTGATGATACTGGCAGGAAATGATCAGTACACCAATCCCACTTGGATCAACAAATTTCGTTCCTCTAGGTAAAACCGTTCCTTTGCAGTAGCCGTTTTCGTGTTTAGGTTTCACTCTGTTTTCTCCTATATGGATACTTGTAGTTGGAACTCTAAATCAAACACGGTTTGTGGTAGCTCTTTGAAACTTGGCACAATAATGTAGTTCCAAGTT
This sequence comes from Urocitellus parryii, assembly GCF_045843805.1. Classification (NCBI taxonomy): domain Eukaryota; kingdom Metazoa; phylum Chordata; class Mammalia; order Rodentia; family Sciuridae; genus Urocitellus; species Urocitellus parryii. Next base: position 12,066 of record NW_027552785.1, on the reverse strand, counting down.
CTATCGCTATGGTTGGTGTCCTACTGAAGTAGCCCCAAGCAGAGACTGACGAGAATCACTTTCATTGAAAGGGGTTGCCAAGCTTCCAAAAAACTACGAGTTTCCAGAATTCTCAGCAAACATTTTTTCACCCAATCTTGATGATACTGGCAGGTAATGATCACTACACCAATCCCACTTGGCTCACCAAATTTCGTTCTTCTAGGTTAAACCGTTCCTTTGCAGTAACCGTTTTCATGTTTAGGTTTCACTCTGTTTTCTCCTATATGGATACATGTAGTTGGAACTCTAAATCAAACACGGTTTGTGCTAGCTCTTTGAAAATTGGCACAATAATGTAGTTCCAAGTTCTATCGCTATGGTTGGTGTCCTATTGAAGAAGCCCCAAGCAGAGACTGACGAGAATCACTTTCACTGAAAGGGGTTATCAGGCTTCCAAAAAAATACGAGTTTCATGAAATCTCAGCAAACATTTTTTCACGCAATCTTGATGATACTGGCAGGTAATGATCAGTACACCAATCCCACTTGGCTCACCAAATTTCGTTCTTCTAGGTTAAACCGTTCCTTTGCAGTAACCGTTTTCATGTTTAGGTTTCACTCTGTTTTCTCCTATATGGATACATGTAGTTGGAACTCTAAATCAAACACAGTTTGTGCTAGCTCTTTGAAACGTGGCACAATAATGTAGTTCCAAGTTCTATCCCTGTGGTTGGTGTCCTATTGAAGTAGCCCCAAGCAGAGACTGAAGAGAATCACTTTCATTGAAAGCGGTTGCCAAGCTTCCAAAAAACTACGAGTTCCTGAAATCTCAGCAAACATTTTTTCCCCCAATCTTGATGATACTGGCAGGTAATGATCAGTACACCAATCCCACTTGGCTCACCAAATTTCGTTCTTCTAGGTTAAACCGTTCCTTTGCAGTAACCGTTTTCATGTTTAGGTTTCACTCTGTTTTCTCCTATATGGATACATGTAGTTGGAACTCTAAATCAAACACGGTTTGTGCTAGCTCTTTGAAACTTGGCACAATAATGTAGTTCCAAGTTCTATCGCTATGGTTGGTGTCCTATTGAAGTAGCCCCATGCAGAGACTGACGAGAATCACTTTCATTGAAAGGGTTGCCAAGCTTCCAAAAAACTACGAGTTTCCGGAAATCTCAGCAAACATTTTTCACCCAATCTTGATGATACTGGCAGGTAATGATCAGTACACCAATCCCACTTGGCTCACCAAATTTCGTTCTTCTAGGTTAAACCGTTCCTTTGAGTAACCGTTTTCATGTTTAGGTTTCACTCTGTTTTCTCCTGTATGGATACATGTAGTTGGAACTCTAAATCAAACACGGTTTGTGGTAGCTCTTTGAAACTTGGCACAATAATGTAGTTCCAAGTTCTATCGCTATGGTTGGTGTCCTATTGAAGTAGCCCCAAGCAGAGACTGACGAGAATCACTTTCATTGAAAGGGGTTATCAGGCTTCCAAAAAATACGAGTTTCCTGTAATCTCAGCAAACATTTTTTCACCCAATCTTGATGATACTGGCAGGTAATGATCAGTACACCAATCCCACTTGGCTCACCAAATTTCGTTCTTCTAGGTTAAACCGTTCCTTTGCAGTAACCGTTTTCATGTTTAGGTTTCACTCTGTTTTCTCCTATATGGATACATGTAGTTGGAACTCTAAATCAAACACGGTTTGTGCTAGCTCTTTGAAACTTGGCACAATAATGTAGTTCCAAGTTCTATCGCTATGGTTGGTGTCCTATTGAAGTAGCCCCAAGCAGAGCCTGACGAGAATCACTTTCATTGAAAGAGGTTGCCAGGCTTCCAAAAAAATACGAGTTTCCTGAAATCTCAGCAAATGTTTTTTCACCCAATCTTGATGATACTGGCAGGTAATGATCAGTACACCAATCCCACTTGGCTCACCAAATTTCGTTCTTTTAGGTTAAACCCTTCCTTTGCAGTAACCGTTTTCATGTTTAGGTTTCACTCTGTTTTCTCCTATATGGATACATATAGTTGGAACTCTAAATCAAACACGGTTTGTGCTAGCTCTTTGAAACGTGGCACAATAATGTAGTTCCAAGTTCTATCGCTATGGTTGGTGTCCTATTGAAGTAGCCCCAAGCAGAGACTGACGAGAGTCACTTTCATTGAAAGGGGTTGCCAAGCTTCCAAAAAACTACGAGTTTCCTGAAATCTAAGCAAACATTTTTTCACCCAATCTTGATGATACTGGCAGGTAATGATCACTACACCAATCACACCTGGCTCACCAAATTTCGTATTCTAGGTTAAACTGTTCCTTTGCAGTAACCGTTTTCATGTTTAGGTTTCACTCTGTTTTCTCCTATATGGATACATGTAGTTGGAACTCTAAATCAAACACGGTTTGTGCTAGCTCTTTGAAAATTGGCACAATAATGTAGTTCCAAGTTCTATCGCTATGGTTGGTGTCCTATTGAAGAAGCCCCAAGCAGAGACTGACGAGAATCACTTTCACTGAAAGGGGTTATCAGGCTTCCAAAAAATACGAGTTTCCTGAAATCTCAGCAAACATTTTTTCACCCAATCTTGATGATACTGGCAGGTAAAGATCAGTACACCAATCCCACTTGGCTCACCAAATTTCGTTCTTCTATGTTAAACCGTTCCTTTGTAGTAACCGTATTCATGTTTAGGTTTCACTCTGTTTTCTCCTATATGGATACATGTAGTTGGAACTCTAAATCAAACACAGTTTGTGCTAGCTCTTTGAAACGTGGCACAATAATGTAGTTCCAAGTTCTATCGCTGTGTTGGTGTCCTATTGAAGTAGCCCCAAGCAGAGACTGAAGAGAATCACTTTCATTGAAAGCGGTTGCCAAGCTTCCAAAAAACTACGAGTTTCCTGAAATCTCAGCAAACATTTTTTCACCCAATCTTGATGATACTGGCAGGTAATGATCAGTACACCAATCCACTTGGCTCACCAAATTTCGTTCTTCTAGGTTAAACCGTTCCTTTGCAGTAACCGTTTTCATGTTTAGGTTCACTCTGTTTTCTCCTATATGGATACATGTAGTTGGAACTCTAAATCAAACACGGTTTGTGCTAGCTCTTTGAAACTTGGCACAATAATGTAGTTCCAAATTCTATCGCTATGGTTGGTGTCCTATTGAAGTAGCCCCATGCAGAGATTGACGAGAATCACTTTCATTGAAAGGGGTTGCCAAGCTTCCAAAAAACTACGAGTTTCCGGAAATCTCAGCAAACATTTTTTCACCCAATCTTGATGATACTGGCAGGTAATGATCAGTACACCAATCCCACTTGGCTCACCAAATTTCGTTCTTCTAGGTTAAACCGTTCCTTTGGAGTAACCGTTTTCATGTTTAGGTTTCACTCTGTTTTCTCCTGTATGGATACATGTAGTTGGAACTCTAAATCAAACACGGTTTGTGGTAGCTCTTTGAAACTTGGCACAATAATGTAGTTCCAAGTTCTATCGCTATGGTTGGTGTCCTATTGAACTAGCCCCAAGCAGAGACTGACGAGAATCACTTTCATTGAAAGGGGTTATCAGGCTTCCAAAAAAATACGAGTTTCCTGAAATCTCAGCAAACATTTTTTCACCCAATCTTGATGATACTGGCAGGTAATGATCAGTACACCAATCCCACTTAGCTCACCAAATTTCGTTCTTCTAGGTTAAACCGTTCCTTTGCAGTAACCGTTTTCATGTTTAGGTTTCACTCTGTTTTCTCCTATATGGATACATGTAGTTGGAACTCTAAATCAAACACGGTTTGTGCTAGCTCTTTGAAACTTGGCACAATAATGTAGTTCCAAGTTCTATCGCTATGGTTGGTGTCCTATTGAAGTAGCCCCAAGCAGAGCCTGACGAGAATCACTTTCATTGAAAGAGGTTGCCAGGCTTCCAAAAAAATACGAGTTTCCTGAAATCTCAGCAAACTTTTTTTCACCCAATCTTGATGATACTGGCAGGTAATGATCAGTACACCAATCCCACTTGGCTCACCAAATTTCGTTCTTCTAGGTTAAACCCTTCCTTTGCAGTAACCGTTTTCATGTTTAGGTTTCACTCTGTTTTCTCCTATATGGATACATGTAGTTGGAACTCTAAATCAAACACGGTTTGTGCTAGCTCTTTGAAACGTGGCACAATAATGTAGTTCCAAGTTCTATCGCTATGGTTGGTGTCCTATTGAAGTAGCCCCAAGCAGAGACTGACGAGAGTCACTTTCATTGAAAGGGTTGCCAAGCTTCCAAAAAACTACGAGTTTCCTGAAATCTAAGCAAATATTTTTTCACCCAATCTTGATGATACTGGCAGGTAATGATCACTACACCAATCACACCTGGCTCACCAAATTTCGTATTCTAGGTTAAACTGTTCCTTTGCAGAAACCGTTTTCATGTTTAGGTTTCACTCTGTTTTCTCCTATATGGATACATGTAGTTGGAACTCTAAATCAAACACGGTTTGTGGTAGCTCTTTGAAACTTGGCACAATAATGTAGTTCCAAGTTCTATCGCTATGGTTGGTGTCCTATTGAAGTAGGCACAAGCAGAGACTGACGAGATCACTTTCATTGAAAGGGGTTGCCAAGCTTCCAAAAAACTACGAGTTTCCTGAAATCTCAGCAAACATTTTTTCACCCAATCTTGATGATACTGGCAGGTAATGATCACTACACCAATCCCACTTGGCTCACCAAATTTCGTTCTTCTAGGTTAAACCGTTCTTTGCAGTAACCGTTTTCATGTTTAGGTTTCACTCTGTTTTCTCCTATATGGATACATGTAGTTGGAACTCTAAATCAAACACGGTTTGTGCTAGCTCTTTGAAACTTGGCACAATAATGTAGTTCCAAGTTCTATCGTTATGGTTGGTGTCCTATTGAAGTAGCCCAATGCAGAGACTGATGAGAATCACTTTCAGTGAAAGGGGTTATCAGGCTTCCAAAAAAAATACGAGTTTCCTGAAATCTCAGCAAACATTTTTTCACCCAATCTTGATGATACTGGCAGGTAATGATCAGTACACCAATCCCACTTGGCTCACCAAATTTCGTTCTTCTAGGTTAAACCGTTCCTTTGCAGTAACCGTTTTCATGTTTAGGTTTCACTCTGTTTTCTCCTATATGGATACATGTAGTTGGAACTCTAAATCAAACACGGTTTGTGCTAGCTCTTTGAAACTTGGCACAATAATGTAGTTCCAAGTTCTATCGTTATGGTTGGTGTCCTATTGAAGTAGCCCCATGCAGAGACTGATGAGAATCACTTTCATTGAAAGGGGTTGCCAAGGTTCCAAAAACTACGAGTTTCCTGAAATCTCAGCAAACGTTTTTTCACCCAATCTTGATGATACTGGCAGGTAATGATAACTACACCAATCCCACTTGGCTCACCAAATTTCGTTCTTCTAGGTTAAACCGTTCCTTTGCAGTAACCGTTTTCATGTTTAGGTTTCACTCTGTTTTCTCCTATATGGATACTTGTAGTTGGAACTCTAAATCAAACACGGTTTGTGCTAGCTCTTTGAAACTTGGCACAATAATGTAGTTCCAAGTTCTATCGCTATGGTTGGTGTCCTATTGAAGAACCTCCAAGCAGAGACTGACGAGAATCACTTTCACTGAAAGGGGTTATCAGGCTTCCAAAAAAATACGAGTTTCCTGAAATCTCAGCAAACATTTTTTCACCCAATCTTGATGATACTGGCAGGTAATGATCACTACACCAATCCCACCTGGCTCACCAAATTTCGTATTCCAGGTTAAACTGTTCCTTTGCAGTAACCGTTTTCATGTATAGGTTTCACTCTGTTTTCTCCTTTATGGATACATGTAGTTGGAACTCTAAATCAAACACGGTTTGTGCTAGCTCTTTGAAACTTGGCACAATAATGTAGTTCCAAGTTCTATCGCTATGGTTTGTGTCCTATTGAAGTAGGCACAAGCAGAGACTGAGGAGAATCACTTTCATTGAAAGGGGTTGCCAAGCTTCCAAAAAACTACGAGTTTCCTGAAATCTCAGCAAACTTTTTTTTCACCCAATCTTGATGATACTGGCAGGAAATGATCAGTACACCAATCCCACTTGGATCAACAAATTTCGTTCCTCTAGGTAAAACCGTTCCTTTGCAGTAGCCGTTTTCGTGTTTAGGTTTCACTCTGTTTTCTCCTATATGGATACTTGTAGTTGGAACTCTAAATCAAACACGGTTTGTGGTAGCTCTTTGAAACTTGGCACAATAATGTAGTTCCAAGTTCTATCGCTATGGTTGGTGTCCTACTGAAGTAGCCCCAAGCAGAGACTGACGAGAATCACTTTCATTGAAAGGGGTTGCCAAGCTTCCAAAAAACTATGAGTTTCCAGAATTCTCAGCAAACATTTTTTCACCCAATCTTGATGATACTGGCAGGTAATGATCACTACACCAATCCCACTTGGCTCACCAATTTTCGTTCTTCTGGGTTAAACCGTTCCTTTGCAGTAACCGTTTTCATGTTTAGGTTTCACTCTGTTTTCTCCTATATGGATACATGTAGTTGGAAATCTAAATCAAACACGGTTTGTGCTAGCTCTTTGAAAATTGGCACAATAATGTAGTTCCAAGTTCTATCGCTATGGTTGGTGTCCTATTGAAGAAGCCCCAAGCAGAGACTGACGAGAATCACTTTCACTGAAAGGGGTTATCAGGCTTCCAAAAAAATACGAGTTTCCTGAAATCTCAGCAAACATTTTTTCACCCAATCTTGATGATACTGGCAGGTAAAGATCAGTACACCAATCCCACTTGGCTCACCAAATTTCGTTCTTCTAGGTTAAACCGTTCCTTTGTAGTAACCGTATTCATGTTTAGTTTCACTCTGTTTTCTCCTATATGGATACATGTAGTTGGAACTCTAAATCAAACACAGTTTGTGCTAGCTCTTTGAAACGTGGCACAATAATGTAGTTCCAAGTTCTATCACTGTGGTTGGTGTCCTATTGAAGTAGCCCCAAGCAGAGACTGACGAGAATCACTTTCACTGAAAGGGGTTATCAGGCTTCCAAAAAACTACGAGTTTCCTGAAATCTCAGCAAACATTTTTTCACCCAATCTTGATGATACTGGCAGGTAATGATCAGTACACCAATCCCACTTGGCTCACCAAATTTCGTTCTTCTAGGTTAAACCGTTACTTTGCAGTAACCGTTTTCATGTTTAGGTTTCACTCTGTTTTCTCCTATATGGATACATGTCGTTGGAACTCTAAATCAAACATGGTTTGTGCTAGCTCTTTGAAACTTGCACAATAATGTAGTTCCAAGTTCTATCGCTATGGTTGGTGTCCTATTGAAGTAGGCACAAGCAGAGACTGAGGAGAATCACTTTCATTGAAAGGGGATGCCAAGCTTCCAAAAAACTACGGGGTTTCCTGAAATCTCAGCAAACTTTTTTTCACCCAATCTTGATGATACTGGCAGGAAATGATCAGTACACCAATCCCACTTGGATCAACAAATTTCGTTCTTCTAGGTAAAACCGTTCCTTTGCAGTAGCCGTTTCCGTGTTTAGGTTTCCCTCTGTTTTCTCCTATATGGATACTTGTAGTTGGAACTCTAAATCAAACACAGTTTGTGGTAGCTCTTTGAAACTTGGCACAATAATGTAGTTCCAAGATCTATCGCTATAGTTGGTGTCCTACTGAAGTAGCCCCAAGCAGAGACTGACGAGATCACTTTCATTGAAAGGGGTTGCCAAGCTTCCAAAAAACTACGAGTTTCCAGAAATCTCAGCAAACATTTTTTCACCCAATCTTGATGATACTGGCAGGTAATGATCACTACACCAATCCCACTTGGCTCACCAAATTTCGTTCTTCTAGGTTAAACCGTTCCTTTGCAGTAACCGTTTTCATGTTTAGGTTTCACTCTGTTTTCTCCTATATGGATACATGTAGTTGGAACTCTAAATCAAACACGGTTTGTGCTAGCTCTTTGAAACTTGGCACAATAATGTAGTTCCAAGTTCTATCGCTATGGTTGGTGTCCTATTGAAGTAGCCCCATGCAGAGACTGACGAGAATCACTTTCATTGAAAGGGGTTGCCAAGCTTCCAAAAAACTACGAGTTTCCGGAAATCTCAGCAAACATTTTTCACCCAATCTTGATGATACTGGCAGGTAATGATCAGTACACCAATCCCACTTGGCTCACCAAATTTCGTTCTTCTAGGTTAAACCGTTCCTTTGGAGTAACCGTTTTCATGTTTAGGTTTCACTCTGTTTTCTCCTGTATGGATACATGTAGTTGGAACTCTAAATCAAACACGGTTTGTGCTAGCTCTTTGAAACTTGGCACAATAATGTAGTTCCAAGTTCTATCGCTATGGTTGGTGTCCTATTGAAGTAGCCCCAAGCAGAGACTGACGAGAATCACTTTCATTGAAAGGGGTTATCAGGCTTCCAAAAAACTACGAGTTTCCTGAAATCTCAGCAAACATTTTTTCACCCAATCTTGATGATACTGGCAGGTAATGATCAGTACACCAATCCCACTTGGCTCACCAAATTTCGTTCTTCTAGGTTAAACCGTTCCTTTGCAGTAACCGTTTTCATGTTTAGGTTTCACTCTGTTTTCTCCTATATGGATACATGTAGTTGGAACTCTAAATCAAACACGGTTTGTGCTAGCTCTTTGAAACTTGGCACAATAATGTAGTTCCAAGTTCTATCGCTATGGTTGGTGTCCTATTGAAGTAGCCCCAGGCAGAGCCTGACGAGAATCACTTTCATTGAAAGAGGTTGCCAGGCTTCCAAAAAAATACGAGTTTCCTGAAATCGACTCACTTTCATTGAAAGGGGTTGCCAAGCTTCCAAAAAACTACGAGTTTCCTGAAATCTAAGCAAACATTTTTTCACCCAATCTTGATGATACTGGCAGGTAATGATCACTACACCAATCCCATCTGGCTCACCAAATTTCGTATTCTAGGTTAAACTGTTCCTTTGCAGAAACCGTTTTCATGTTTAGGTTTCACTCTGTTTTCTCCTATATGGATACATGTAGTTGGAACTCTAAATCAAACACGGTTTGTGCTAGCACTTTGAATCTTGGCACAATAATATAGTTCCAAGTTCTATCGCTATGGTTGGTGTCCTATTGAAGTAGGCACAAGCAGAGACTGACGAGATCACTTTCATTGAAAGGGGTTGCCAAGCTTCCAAAAAACTACGAGTTTCCAGAAATCTCAGCAAACATTTTTTCACCCAATCTTGATGATACTGGCAGGTAATGATCAGTACACCAATCCCACTTGGCTCACCAAATTTCGTTCTTCTAGGTTAAACCGTTCCTTTGCAGTAACCGTTTTCATGTTTAGGTTTCACTCTGTTTTCTCCTATATGGATACATGTAGTTGGAACTCTAAATCAAACACGGTTTGTGCTAGCTCTTTGAAACTTGGCACAATAATGTAGTTCCAAGTTCTATCGCTATGGTTGGTGTCCTATTGAAGTAGCCCCAGGCAGAGCCTGACGAGAATCACTTTCATTGAAAGAGGTTGCCAGGCTTCCAAAAAAATACGAGTTTCCTGAAATCTCAGCAAACATTTTTCACCCAATCTTGATGATACTGGCAGGTAATGATCAGTACACCAATCCCACTTGGCTCACCAAATTTCGTTCTTCTAGGTTAAACCGTTCCTTTGCAGTAACCGTTTTCATGTTTAGGTTTCACTCTGTTTTCTCCTATATGGATACATGTAGTTGGAACTCTAAATCAAACACGGTTTGTGCTAGCTCTTTGAAAACGTGGCACAATAATGTAGTTCCAAGTTCTATCGCTATGGTTGGTGTCCTATTGAAGTAGCCCCAAGCAGAGACTGACGAGAATCACTTTCATTGAAAGGGGTTGCCAAGCTTCCAAAAACTACGAGTTTCCTGAAATCTAAGCAAACATTTTTTCACCCAATCTTGATGATACTGGCAGGTAATGATCACTACACCAATCCCACCTGGCTCACCAAATTTCGTATTCTAGGTTAAACTGTTCCTTTGCAGTAACCGTTTTCATGTTTAGGTTTCACTCTGTTTTCTCCTATATGGGATACATGTAGTTGGAACTCTAAATCAAACACGGTTTGTGCTAGCTCTTTGAAACTTGGCACAATAATGTAGTTCCAAGTTCTATCGCTATGGTTGGTGTCCTATTGAAGTAGGCACAAGCAGAGACTGAGGAGAATCACTTTCATTGAAAGGGGATGCCAAGCTTCCAAAAAACTACGGGTTTCCTGAAATCTCAGCAAACTTTTTTTCACCCAATCTTGATGATACTGGCAGGAAATGATCAGTACACCAATCCCACTTGGATCAACAAATTTCGTTCTTCTAGGTTAAAACCGTTCCTTTGCAGTAGCCGTTTCCGTGTTTAGGTTTCCCTCTGTTTTCTCCTATATGGATACTTGTAGTTGGAACTCTAAATCAAACACAGTTTGTGGTAGCTCTTTGAAACTTGGCACAATAATGTAGTTCCAAGTTCTATCGCTATGGTTGGTGTCCCTACTGAAGTAGCCCCAAGCAGAGACTGACGAGATCACTTTCATTGAAAGGGGTTGCCAAGCTTCCAAAAAACTACGAGTTTCCGGAAATCTCAGCAAACATTTTTTCACCCAATCTTGATGATACTGGCAGGTAATGATCACTACACCAATCCCACTTGGCTCACCAAATTTCGTTCTTCTAGGTTAAACCGTTCCTTTGCAGTAACCGTTTTCATGTTTAGGTTTCACTCTGTTTTCTCCTATATGGATACATGTAGTTGGAACTCTAAATCAAACACGGTTTGTGCTAGCTCTTTGAAACTTGGCACAATAATGTAGTTCCAAGTTCTATCGCTATGGTTGGTGTCCTATTGAAGTAGCCCCATGCAGAGACTGACGAGAATCACTTTCATTGAAAGGGGTTGCCAAGCTTCCAAAAACTACGAGTTTCCGGAAATCTCAGCAAACATTTTTTCACCCAATCTTGATGATACTGGCAGGTAATGATCAGTACACCAATCCCACTTGGCTCACCAAATTTCTTTCTTCTAGGTTAAACCGTTCCTTTGGAGTAACCGTTTCATGTTTAGGTTTCACTCTGTTTTCTCCTGTATGGATACATGTAGTTGGAACTCTAAATCAAACACGGTTTGTGGTAGCTCTTTGAAATTTGGCACAATAATGTAGTTCCAAGTTCTATCGCTATGGTTGGTGTCCTATTGAAGTAGCCCAAGCAGAGACTGACGAGAATCACTTTCATTGAAAGGGTTATCAGGCTTCCAAAAAATACGAGTTTCCTGAAATCTCAGCAAACATTTTTTCACCCAATCTTGATGTTACTGGCAGGTAATGATCAGTACACCAATCCCACTTGGCTCACCAAAGTTCGTTCTTCTAGGTTAAACCGTTCCTTTGCAGTAACCGTTTTCATGTTTAGGTTTCACTCTGTTTTCTCCTATATGGATACATGTAGTTGGAACTCTAAATCAAACACGGTTTGTGCTAGCTCTTTGAAACGTGGCACAATAATGTAGTTCCAAGTTCTATCGCTATGGTTGGTGTCCTATTGAAGTAGCCCAAGCAGAGACTGACGAGAATCACTTTCATTGAAAGGGGTTGCCAAGCTTCCAAAAAACTACGAGTTTCCTGAAATCTAAGCAAACATTTTTTCACCCAATCTTGATGATACTGGCAGGTAATGATCACTACACCAATCCCACCTGGCTCACCAAATTTCGTATTCCAGGTTAAACTGTTCCTTTGCAGTAACCGTTTTCATGTATAGGTTTCACTCTGTTTTCTCCTTTATGGATACATGTAGTTGGAACTCTAAATCAAACACGGTTTGTGCTAGCTCTTTGAAACTTGGCACAATAATGTAGTTCCAAGTTCTATCGCTATGGTTGGTGTCCTATTGAAATAGGCACAAGCAGAGACTGAGGAGAATCACTTTCATTGAAAGGGGTTGCCCAAGCTTCCAAAAAACTACGAGTTTCCTGAAATCTCAGCAAACTTTTTTTCAC
>NW_027552784.1:0-57603 GCF_045843805.1 Urocitellus parryii | reverse complement strand
CCAAGTTCTATCGCTATGGTTTGTGTGCTATTGAAGTAGCCCCAAGCAGAGACTGACGAGAATCCCTTTCAATGAAAGGGGTTGCCAAGCTTCAAAAAACTACGAGTTTCCTGAAATCACAGCAAACATTTTTTCACCCAATCTTGATGATACTTCCATTTAATGATCAGTACACCAATCCCACTTGGCTCACCAAATTTCGTTCTTCTAGGTTAAACTGTTCCTTTGCAGTAACCGTTTACATGTTTAGATTTCACTCTGTTTTCTCCTATATGGATACATGTAGTTGGAACTCTAAATCAAACACGATTTGTGCTAGCTCTTTGAAACTTGGCACAATAATGTAGTTCCAAGTTCTATCGCTATGGTTTGTGTGCTATTGAAGTAGCCCCAAGCAGAGACTGACGAGAATCCCTTTCATTGAAAGGGGTTGCCAAGCTTCCAAAAACTACGAGTTTCCTGAAATCTCAGCAAACATTTTTTCACCCAATCTTGATGATACTTCTATTTAATGATCAGTACACCAATCCCACTTGGCTCACCAAATTTCGTTCTTCTAGGTTAAACCGTTCCTTTGCAGTAACCGTTTTCATGTTTAGGTTTCACTCTGTTTTCTCCTATATGGATACATGTAGTTGGAACTCTAAATCAAACACGGTTTGTGCTAGCTCTTTGAAACTTGGCACAATAATGTAGTTCCAAGTTCTATCGCTAGGGTTTGTGTGCTATTGAAGTAGCCCCAAGCACAGACTGACGAGAATCCCTTTCATAGAATGGGGTTGCCAGGCTTCCAAAAAACTGCGAGTTTCCTTAAATCTCAGCAAACATTTTTTTCACCCAATCTTGATGATACTTCCATTTAATGATCAGTACACCAATCCACCTTGGCTCACCAAATTTCATTCTTCTAGGTTAAACCGTTCCTTTGCAGTAACTGTTTTCATGTTTAGGTTTCACTCTGTTTTCTCCTATATGGATACATGTAGTTGGAACTCTAAATCAAACACGGTTTGTGCTAGCTCTTTGAAACTTGGCACAATAATGTAGTTCCAAGTTCTATCGTTAGGGTTTGTGTGCTATTGAAGTAGCCCCAAGCAGAGACAGACGAGAATCCCTTTCATTGAAAGGGGTTGCCAAGCTTCCAAAAACTACGAGTTTCCTGAAATTTCAGCAAACATTTTTTCAGACAATCTTGATGATACTTCCATTTAATGATCTGTACACCAATCCCACTTGGCTCACCAAATTTCGTTCTTCTAGGTTAAATCGTTCCTTTGCAGTAACCGTTTTCATGTTTAGGTTTCACTCTGTTTTCTCCTATATAGATACGTGTAGTTGGAACTCTAAATCAAACACGGTTTGTGCTAGCTGTTTGAAACTTGGCACAATAATGTAGTTCCAAGTTCTATCGCTATGGTTTGTGTGCTATTGAAGTAGCCCCAAGCAGAGACTGATGAGAATCCCTTTCGTTGAAAGGGGTTGCCAAGCTTCCAAAAAACTACGAGTTTCCTGAAATCTCAGCAAACATTTTTTCACCCAATTTTGATGATACTTGCAGGTAGTGATCAGTACACGAATCTCACTTGGCTCACCAAATTTCGTTCTTCTAGGTTAAACCGCTCCTTTGCAGTAACCGTTTTCATGTTTAGGTTTCACTCTGTTTTCTCCTATATGGATACATGTAGTTGGAACTCTAAATCAAACACGGTTTGTGCTAGCTCTTTGAAACTTGGCACAAGAATGTAGTTCCAAGTTCTATCGCTATGGTTTGTGTGCTATTGAAGTAGCCCCAAGCAGAGACTGACGAGAATCCCTTTCATTGTAAGGGGTTGCCAAGCTTCCAAAAAACTACGAGTTTCCTGAAATCTCAGCTAACATTTTTTCACCCAATCTTGATGATACTTCCATTTAATGATCAGTACACCAATCCCACTTGGCTCACCAAATTTCGTTCTTCTAGGTTAAACCGTTCCTTTGCAGTAACCGTTTTCATCTTTAGGTTTCACTCTGTATTCTCCTATATGGATACATGTAGTTGGAACTCTAAATCAAACACGGTTTGTGCTAGCTCTTTGAAACTTGGCACAATAATGTAGTTCCAAGTTCTGTCGCTATAATTTGTGTGCTTTTGAAGTAGCCCCAAGCAGAGACTGACGAGAATCCCTTTCATTGAAAGGGGTTATCAAGCTTAAAAAAACTACGAGTTTCCTGAAATCTCAGCAAACATTTTTTCACCCAATCTTGATGATACTTGCAGGTAGTGATCAGTACACGAATCCCACTTGGCTCACCAAATTTCGTTCTTCTAGGTTAAACCGTTCCTTTGCAGTAACCGTTTTCATGTTTAGGTTTCACTCTGTTTTCTCCTATATGGATACATGTAGTTGGAACTCTAAATCAAACACGATTTGTGCTAGCTCTTTGAAACTTGGCACAATAATGTAGTTCCAAGTTCTATCGCTATGGTTTGTGTGCTATTGAAGTAGCCCCAAGCAGAGACTGACGAGAATCCCTTTCATTGAAAGGGGTTGCCAAGCTTCCAAAAAACTGCGAGTTTCCTGAAATCTCAGCAAACATTTTTTCACCCAATCTTGATGATACTTTCATTTAATGATCAGTACACCAATCCCACTTGGCTCACCAAATTTCGTTCTTCTAGGTTAAACCGTTCCTTTGCAGTAACCGTTTTCATGTTTAGGTTTCACTCTGTTTTCTCCTATATGGATACATGTAGTTGGAACTCTAAATCAAACACGGTTTGTGCTAGCTCTTTGAAACTTGGCACAATAATGTAGTTCCAAGTTCTGTCGCTATGATTTGTGTGCTTTTGAAGTAGCCACAAGCAGAGACTGACGAGAATATCTTTCATAGAAAGGGGTTGCCAGGCTTCCAAAAAACTGCGAGTTTCCTGAAATCTCAGCAAACATTTTTTCACCCAGTCTTGATGATACTTCCATTTAATGATCAGTACACCAATACCACTTGGCTCACCAAATTTCGTTCTTCTAGGTTAAAACGTTCCTTTGCAGTAACCGTTTTCATGTTTAGGTTTCACTCTGTTTTCTCCTATATAGATACATGTAGTTGGAACTCTAAATCAAACACGGTTTGTGCTAGCTCTTTGAAACTTGGCACTATAATGTAGTTCCAAGTTCTATCGCTATGGTTTGTGTGCTATTGAAGTAGCCCCAAGCAGAGACTGATGAGAATCCCTTTCATTGAAAGGGGTTGCCAAGCGTCCAAAAACCTGCGAGTTTCCTGAAATCTCAGCAAACATTTTTTCACCCAATCTTGATGATACTTGCAGGTAGTGATCAGTACACGAATCCCACTTGGCTCACAAAATTTCGTTCTACTAGGTTAAACCGTTCCTTTGCAGTAACCGTTTTCATGTTTAGGTTTGACTCTGTTTTCTCCTATATGGATACATGTAGTTGGAACTCTAAATCAAACACAGTTTGTGCTAGCTCTTTGAAACTTGGCACAATAATGTAGTTCCAAGTTCTATCGCTATGGTTTGTGTGCTATTGAAGTAGCACCAAGCAGAGACTGATGAGAATCCCTTTCATTGAAAGGGGTTGCCAAGCTTCCAAAAAACTGCGAGTTTCCTGAAATCTCAGCAAACATTTTTGCACCCAATCTTGATGATACTTGCAGGTAGTGATCAGTACACGAATCTCACTTGGCTCACTAAATTTCGTTCTTCTAGGTTAAACCGTTCCTTTGCAGTAACCGTTTTCATGTTTAGGTTTCACTCTGTTTTCTCCTATATGGATACATGTAGTTGGAACTCTAAATCAAACACGGTTTGTGCTAGCTCTTTGAAACTTGGCACAATAATGTAGTTCCAAGTTCTATCGCTATGGTTTGTGTGCTATTGAAGTACCCAAGCAGAGACTGACGAGAATCCCTTTCATTGAAAGGGGTTGCCAAGCTTCCAAAAAACTGCGAGTTTCCTGAAATCTCAGCAAACATTTTTTCACCCAATCTTGATGATACTTCCATTTAATGATCAGTACACCAATCCCACTTGGCTCACCAAATTTCGTTCTTCTAGGTTAAACCGTTCCTTTGCAGTAACCGTTTTCATGTTTAGGTTTCACTCTGTTTTCTCCTATATGGATACATGTAGTTGGAACTCTAAATCAAACACGGTTTGTGCTAGCTCTTTGAAACGTGGCACAAGAATGTAGTTCCAAGTTCTATCGCTATGGTTTGTGTGCTATTGAAGTAGCCCGAAGCAGAGACTGACGAGAATCCCTTTCATTGAAAGGGGTTATCAAGCTTAAAAAAAACTACGAGTTTCCTGAAATCTCAGCAAACATTTTTTCACCCAATCTTGATGATACTTCTATTTAATGATCAGTACACGAATCCCACTTGGCTCACCAAATTTCGTTCTTCTAGGTTAAACCGTTGCTTTGCAGTAACCGTTTTCATGTTTAGGTTTCACTCTGTTTTCTCCTATATGGATACATTAGTTGGAACTCTAAATCAAACACGGTTTGTGCTAGCTCTTTGAAACTTGGCACAATAATGTAGTTCCAAGTTCTATCGAAATGGTTTGTGTGCTATTGAAGTAGCCCCAAGCAGAGACTGACGAGAATCCCTTTCATTGAAAGGGGTTGCCAAGCTTCCAAAAAACTACGAGTTTCCTGAAATCTCAGCAAACATTTTTTCACCCAATCTTGATGATACTTCCATTTAATGATCAGTACACCAATCCCACTTGGCTCACCAAATTTCGTTCTTCTAGGTTAAACCGTTCCTTTGCAGTAACCGTTTTCATATTTAGGTTTCACTCTGTTTTCTCCTATATGGATACATGTAGTTGGAACTCTAAATCAAACACGGTTTGTGCTAGCTCTTTGAAACTTGGCACAATAATGTAGTTCCAAGTTCTATCGCTATGGTTTGTGTGCTATTGAAGTAGCCCCAAGCAGAGACTGACGAGAATCCCTTTCATTGAAAGGGGTTGCCAAGCTTCCAAAAAACTACAAGTTTCCTGAAATCTCCAAAACATTTTTTTCACCCAATCTTGATGATACTTCCATTTAATGATCAGTACACCAATCCCACTTGGCTCACCAAATTTCGTTCTTCTAGGTTAAACCGTTCCTTTGCAGTAACCGTTTTCATGTTTAGGTTTCACTCTGTTTTCATCTATATGGATACATGTAGTTGGAACTCTAAATCAAACACGGTTTGTGCTAGCTCTTTGAAACTTGGCACAATAATGTAGTTCCAAGTTCTATCGCTATGGTTTGTGTGCTATTGAAGTAGCCCCAAGCAGAGACTGACGAGAATCCCTTTCATTGAAAGGGGTTGCCAAGCTTCCAAAAAACTGCGAGTTTCCTGAAATCTCAGCAAACATTTTTTCACCCAATCTTGATGATACTTGCAGGTAGTGATCAGTACACGAATCCCACTTGGCTCACCAAATTTGATTCTTCTAGGTTAAACCGTTCCTTTGCAGTAACCGTTTTCATGTTTAGGTTTCACTCTGTTTTCTCCTATATGGATACATGTAGTTGGAACTCCAAATCAAACACGGTTTGTGCTAGCTCTTTGAAACTTGGCAAAATAATGTAGTTTCAAGTTCTATCGCTAGGGTTTGTGTGCTATTGAAGTAGCCCCAAGCAGAGACTGATGAGAATCCCTTTCATTGAAAGGGGTTGCCAAGCTTCCAAAAAACTGCGAGTTTCCTGAAATCTCAGCAAACATTTTTTCACCCAATCTTGATGATACTTGCAGGTAGTGATCAGTACATGAATCTCACTTGGCTCACTAAATTTTGTTCTTCTAGGTTAAACCATTCCTTTGCAGTAACCCTTTTCATGTTTAGGTTTCACTCTGTTTTCTCCTATATGGATACATGTAGTTGGAACTCTAAATCAAACACGGTTTGTGCTAGCTCTTTGAAACTTGGCACAATAATGTAGTTCCAAGTTCTATCGCTATGGTTTGTGTGCTATTGAAGTAGCCCCAAGCAGAGACTGACGAGAATCCCTTTCATTGAGAGGGGTTGCCAAGCTTCCAAAAAACTACGAGTTTCCTGAAATCTCAGCAAACATTTTTTCACCCAATCTTGATGATACTTCTATTTAATGATCAGTACACCAATCCCACTTGGCTGACCAAATTTCGTTCTTCTAGGTTAAACCGTTCCTTTGCAGTAACCGTTTTCATGTTTAGGTTTCACTCTGTTTTCTCCTATATGGATACATGTAGTTGGAACTCTAAATCAAACACGGTTTGTGCTAGCTCTCTGAAACTTGGCACAATAATGTAGTTCCAAGTTCTATCTCTATGGTTTGTGTGCTATTGAAGTAGCCCCAAGCAGAGACTGACGAGAATCCCTTTCATTGAAAGGGGTTGCCAAGCTTCCAAAAAACTGCGAGTTTCCTGAAATCTCAGCAAATATTTTTTCACCCAATCTTGATGATACTTCTATTTAATGATCAGTACACCAATCCCACTTGGCTGACCAAATTTCGTTCTTCTAGGTTAAACCGTTCCTTTGCAGTAACCGTTTTCATGATTAGGTTTCATTCTGTTTTCTCCTATATGGATACATGTAGTTGGAACTCTAAATCAAACACGGTTTGTGCTACCTCTTTGAAACTTGGCACAATAATGTAGTTCCAAGTTCTATCACTATGGTTTGTGTGCTATTGAAATAGCCCCAAGCAGAGACTGACGAGAATCCCTTTCATTGAAAGGGGTTGCCAAGCTTCCAAAAAACTACGAGTTTCCTGAAATCTCAGCAAACATTTTTTCACCCAATCTTGATGATACTTCCATTTAATGATCAGTACACCAATCCCACTTGGCTCACCAAATTTCGTTCTTCTAGGTTAAACCGTTCCTTTGCAGTAACCGTTTTCATGTTTAGGTTTCACTCTGTTTTCTCCTATATGGATACATGTAGTTGGAACTCTAAATCAAACACGGTTTGTGCTAGCTCTTTGAAACTTGGCACAATAATGTAGTTCCAAGTTCTATCGCTATGGTTTGTGTGCTATTGAAGTAGCCCCAAGCAGAGACTGACGAGAATCCCTTTCATTGAAAGGGGTTGCCAAGCTTCCAAAAAACTACGAGTTTCCTGAAATCTCAGCAAACATTTTTTCACGCAATCTTGATGATACTTCCATTTAATGATCAGTACACCAATCCCACTTGGCTCACCAAATTTCCCTCTTCTAGGTTAAACCGTTCCTTTGCAGTAACCGTTTTCATGTTTAGGTTTCACTCTGTTTTCTCCTATATGGATACATGTAGTTGGAACTCCAAATCAAACACGGTTTGTGCTAGCTCTTTGAAACTTGGCACAATAATGTAGTTTCAAGTTCTATCGCTAGGGTTTGTGTGCTATTCAAGTAGCCCAAGCAGAGACTGATGAGAATCCCTTTCATTGAAAGGGGTTGCCAAGCTTCCAAAAAACTACGAGTTTCCTGAAATCTCAGCAAACATTTTTTCACCCAATCTTGATGATACTTCCATTTAATGATCAGTACACCAATCCCACTTGTCTCACCAAATTTCGTTCTTCTAGGTTAAACCGTTCCTTTGCAGTAACTGTTTTAATGTTTAGGTTTCACTCTGTTTTGTCCTATATGGATACATGTAGTTGGAACTCTAAATCAAACATGGTTTGTGCTAGCTCTTTGAAACTTGGCACAATAATGTAGTACCAAGTTCTATCGCTATGGTTTGTGTGCTATTGAAGTAGCCCCAAGCAGAGACTGACGAGAATCCCTTTCATTGAAAGGGGTTGCCAAGCTTCCAAAAAACTACGAGTTTCTTGAAATCTCAGCAAACATTTTTTCACCCAATCTTTATGATACTTGCAGGTAGTAATCAGTACACGAATCTCACTTGGCTCACTAAATCTCGTTTCCTCTAGGTTAAACCGTTCCTTTGCAGTAACCGTTTTCATGTTTAGGTTTCACTCTGTTTTCTCCTATATGGATACATGTAGTTGGAACTCTAAATCAAACACGGTTTGTGCTAGCTCTTTGAAACTTGGCACAATAATGTAGTTCCAAGTTCTATCGCTATGGTTTGTGTGCTATTGAAGTAGCCCCAAGCAGAGACTGACGAGAATCAATTTCATTGAAAGGGGTTGGAGGCTTCCAAAAAACTGCGAGTTTCCTGAAATCTCAGCAAACATTTTTTCACCCAATCTTGATGATACTTCCATTTAATGATCAGTACACCAATCCCACTTGGCTCACCAAATTTCGTTCTCCTAGGTTAAAACGTTCCTTTGCAGTAACCGTTTTCATGTTTAGGTTTCACTCTGTTTTCTCCTATATAGATACGTGTAGTTGGAACTCTAAATCAAACACGGTTTGTGCTAGCTCTTTGAAACTTGGCACAATAATGTAGTTCCAAGTTCTATCGCTATGGTTTGTGTGCTATTGAAGTAGCCCCAAGCAGAGACTGACGAGAATCCCTTTCATTGAAAGGGGTTATCAAGCTTCCAAAAAACTACGAGTTTCCTGAAATCTCAGCTAACATTTTTTCACCCAATCTTGATGATACTTCCATTTAATGATCAGTACACCAATCCCACTTGGCTCACCACATTTCGTTGTTCTAGGTTAAACCGTTCCTTTGCAGTAATCGTTTTCATATTTAGGTTTCACTCTGTTTTCTCCTATATAGATTCATGTAGTTGGAACTCTAAATCAAACACGGTTTGTGCTAGCTCTTTGAAACTTGGCACAATAATGTAGTTTCAAGTTCTATCGCTATGGTTTGTGTGCTATTGAAGTAGCCCCAAGCAGTGACTGACGAGAATCCCTTTCATTGAAAGGGGTTGCCAAGCTTCCAAAAAAACTACGAGTTTCCTGAAATCTCAGCTAACATTTTTTCAACCAATCTTGATGATACTTCCATTTAATGATCAGTACACCAATCCCACTTGGCTCACCAAATTTCGTTCTTCTAGGTTAAACCGTTCCTTTGCAGTAACCATTTTCATGTTTAGGTTTCACTCTGTTTTCTCCTATATGGATACATGTAGTTGGAACTCTAAATCAAACACGGTTTGTGCTAGCTCTTTTGAAACTTGGCACAATAATGTAGTTCCAAGTTCTATCGCTATGGTTTGTGTGCTATTGAAGTAGCCCCAAGCAGAGACAGACGAGAATCAATTTCATTGAAAGGGGTTGCCAAGCTTCCAAAAAACTACGAGTTTCCTCAAATCTCAGCAAACATTTTTTCACCCAATCTTGATGATACTTCTATTTAATGATCAGTACACCAATCCCACTTGGCTCACCAAATTTCGTTCTTCTAGGTTAAACCGTTCCTTTGCAGTAACCGTTTTCATGTTTAGGTTTCACTCTGTTTTCTCCTATATGGATACATGTATTTGGAACTCTAAATCAAACACGGTTTGTGCTAGCTCTTTGAAACTTGGCACAATAATGTAGTTCCAAGTTCTATCGCTAGGGTTTGTGTGCTATTGAAGTAGCCCCAAGCAGAGACTGACGAGAATCCCTTTCATTGAAAGTGGTTATCAAGCTTCAAAAAACTACGAGTTTCCTGAAATCTCAGCTAACATTTTTTCACCCAATCTTGATGATAATTCCATTTAATGATCAGTACACCAATCCCACTTGGCTCACCAAATTTCGTTCTTCTAGGTTAAAGCATTCCTTTGCAGTAACCGTTTTCATGTTTAGGTTTCACTCTGTTTTCTCCTATATGGATACATGTAGTTGGAACTCTAAATCAAACACGGTTTGTGCTAGCTCTTTGAAACTTGGCACAATAATGTAGTTCCAAGTTCTATCGCTAGGGTTTGTGTGCTATTGAAGTAGCCCCCAAGCAGAGACTGACGAGAATCCCTTTCATTGAAAGGGGTTGCCAAGCTTCCAAAAACTGCGAGTTTCCTGAAATCTCAGCAAACATTTTTTTCACCCAATCTTGATGATACTTCCATTTAATGATCAGTACACCAATCCCACTTGGCTCACCAAATTTCGTTCTTCTAGGTTAAAGCGTTCCTTTGCAGTAACCGTTTTCATGTTTAGGTTTCACTCTATTTTCTCCTATATGGATACATGTAGTTGGAACTCTAAATCAAACACGGTTTGTGCTAGCTCTTTGAAACTTGGCACAATAATGTAGTTCCAAGTTCTATCGCTACGGTTTGTGTGCTATTGAAGTAGCCCCAAGCAGAGACTGACGAGAATCCCTTTCATTGAAAGGGGTTGCCAAGCTTCCAAAAAACTACGAGTTTCCTGAAATCTCAGCAAACATTTTTTCACCCAGTCTTGATGATACTTCCATTTAATGATCAGTACACAAATCCCTAATTTTTCTAGAGTTTTGAACATAAAGGGATGCTGTACTTTGTCGAAAGCTTTTTCTGCATCTATCGAGATGATCTTATGGTTCTTATTTTTAAGTCTTTGATGTGGTGGATAACATTTATTGATTTCCGTATATTGAACCAACCTTGCATACCAGGGATGAATCCTACTTGGTCATGGTGTATAATTTTTTTGATATGTATTTGAATCCGATTCGCCAGAATTTTATTGAGGATTTTTGCATCAAGGTTCATTAGAGATATTGGTCTGTAGTTTTCTTTCTTTGAAGTGTCTTTGTCTGGTTTCGGAATCAGGGTGATGCTGGCCTCGTAGAATGAATTTGGAAGTTCTCCCTCTTTTTTCTATTTCCTGAAATAGCTTGAAAAGTATTGGTGTTAGTTCCTCTTTAAAGGTTTTGTAAAACTCTGCTGTATACCCATCCGGTCCTGGGCTTTTCTTAGATGGTAGTCTTTTGATGGTTTCTTCTATTTCCTCTATTGTTATTGGTCTGTTTAGGTTGTCTATATCCTCCTGGCTCAATCTGGGCAGATCATAAGACTAAAGTAATTTATCTATGCCTTCACTATCTTCTATTTTATTGGAGTATAAGGATTCAAAGTAATTTCTGATTATCTTCTGTATTTCTGAAGTGTCTGTTGTGATATTGCCTTTTTCATCCCGTATGCTAGTAATTTGGGTTCTCTCTCTTTTTCTCTTCGTTAGCATGGCTAAGGGTCTGTCAATTTTATTTATTTTTTCAAAGAACCAGCTTTTAGTTTTGTCAATTTTTTCAATTGTTTCTTTTGTTTCAATTTCATTAATTTCAGCTCTGATTTTAATTATTTCTTGCCTTCTACTTCTTTTGCTGTCGTTTTGCTCTTCTTTTTCTAGGATTTTGAGATGAAGTATGAGATCATTTATTTGTTGGTTTTTTCTTTTTTTGAGGAATGAACTCCAAGCAATGAATTTTCCTCTTAGAACTGCTTTCAATGTGTCCCATAGATTCCGATATGTTGTGTCTGTGTTTTCATTTAACTCTAGGAATTTTTTAATTTCCTCCTTGATGTCTTCTAAAACCCATTGATCACTCAGCAACCTATTGTTCATTCTCCAGGTGATGCTTGATTTTTCCTTTCTTCTTTTATCATTGATTTTCAGTTTCATTCCATTATGATCAGACAAGATGCATGGTATTATCTCTACCTCTTTGTATTGTCTAAGAGTTGCCCTGTGACATAGTATATGGTCTATTTTTGAGAAGGTTCCATGTGCTGCTGAGAAAAAAGTGTAGCTACTTGATGTTGGGTGGTATAGTCTATATATGTCAATTAAGTCTAGGTTGTTAATTGTGTTATTCAGTTCTATAGTTTCCTTATTTAACTTTTGTTTGGAAGCTCTGTCCAGTGGTGAGAGAGGTGTGTTGAAGTCTCCCATGATTATTGTATGGTGGTCTATTAGACTCTTGAACTTGAGAAGAGTTTGCTTGATGAACACGGCTGCACCATTATTTGGGGCATATATATTTATGATTGTTATGTCTTGTTGGTGTATGGTTCCCTTGAGCAGTATGAAGTGTCCTTCTTTATCCCTTTTGATTAGCTTTGGCTTGAAATCTATTTTATTAGATATGAGTATGGACACTCCTGCTTGTTTCCGTGGTCCATATGAGTGATATGATTTTTCCCAACCTTTCACCTTCAGTCTATGTACATCTTTTCCTATCAAGTGCGTCTCCTGTAAACAGCATATTGTTGGGTCTTGTTTTGTGATCCATTCTACTAGCCTGTGTCTCTTAATTGGTGAGTTTAAGCCATTAACATTTAGGGTTATTATTGAGATATGGTTTGTTCTTCTGTCCATATTTGTTTATTGATGTTACTGAACCTGATTTGTTACCCTCTTGGACTACTTTCCCCCCTTTACTGTCCTACCTCCCATTGTTGGTTATCAATGTTATTTTCCATTTCCTCTTCCTGTAATGTTTTGCCTAGTATTTTTTGAAGAGATGGTTTTCTAGCTGCGAATTCCTTTAACTTTTGTTTGTCGTGGAAGGTTTTAATTTCATCTTCTAACCTGAAGCTTAATTTCGCCGGATACACGATTCTTGGTTGGAATCCATTTTCTTTAAGCGTTTGAAATATGTTATTCCAGGATCTTCTAGCTTTTAGAGTCTGTGTTGAGAGATCAGCTGTTATCCTGATTGGTTTACCCCTAAATGTAATCTGCTTCCTTTCCCTTGTAGCTTTTAAAATTCTCTCCTTATTCTGTATGTTGGACATCTTCATTATAATGTGTCTAGGTGTGGCTCTCTTTATGATTTTGCACATTCGGCGTCCTGTAGGCTTCTAGGATTTGGATTCTGTCTCATTCTTCAAGTCTGGGAAGTTTTCTCGTATTATTTCACTGAATAGATTGCTTAATCCTTTGGTTTGGAGCTCTGTGCCTTCCTGTATCCCAATGACTCTTAAGTTTGGTCTTTTGATATTATCCCATAGCTCTTGGATCCCACTTGGCTCACCAAATTTCGTTCTTCTAGGTTAAACCGTTCCTTTGCAGTAACCGTTTTCATATTTAGGTTTCACTCTGTTTTCTCCTATATGGATACATGTAGTTGGAACTCTAAATCAAACACGGTTTGTGCTAGCTCTTTGAAACTTGGCACAATAATGTAGTTCCAAGTTCTATCGCTATGGTTTGTGTGCTATTGAAGTAGCCCCAAGCAGAGACTGACGAGAATCCCTTTCATTTAAAGGGGTTGCCAACCTTCCAAAAAACTACGAGTTTCCTGAAAATCTCAGCAAACATTTTTTCACCCAAACTTGATGATACTTCTATTTAATGATCAGTACACCAATCCCACTTGGCTCACCAAAATTTCGTTCTTCTAGGTTAAACCGTTCCTTTGCAGTAACCGTTTTCATGTTTAGGTTTCACTCTGTTTTCTCCTATATGGATACATGTAGTTGGAACTCTAAATCAAACACGGTTTGTGCTAGCTCTTTGAAACTTGGCACAATAATGTAGTTGCAAGTTCTATCGCTATGGTTTGTGTGCTCTTGAAGTAGCCCCAAGCAGAGACTGACGAGAATCCCTTTCATTGATAGGGGTTGCCAAGCTTCCAAAAAACTGCGAGTTTCCTGAAATCTCAGCAAATATTTTTTCACCCAATCTTGATGATACTTCTATTTAATGATCAGTACACCAATCCCACTTGGCTCACCAAATTTCGTTCTTCTAGGTTAAACCGTTCCTTTGCAGTAACCGTTTTCATGTTTAGGTTTCACTCTGTTTTCTCCTATATGGATACATGTAGTTGGAACTCTAAATCAAACACGGTTTGTGCTAGCTCTTTGAAACTTGGCACAATAATGTAGTTCCAAGTTCTATCTCTATGGTTTGTGTGCTATTGAAATAGCCCCAAGCAGAGACTGACGAGAATCCCTTTCATTGAAAGGGGTTGCCAAGCTTCCAAAAAAACTACGAGTTTCCTGAAATCTCAGCAAACATTTTTTCACCCAATCTTGATGATACTTGCAGGTAGTGTTCATTACACGAATCCCACTTGCCTCACCAAATTTCGTTCTTCTAGGTTAAAACGTTCCTTTGCAGTAACCGTTTTCATGTTTAGGTTTCACTCTGTTTTCTCCTATATAGATACGTGTAGTTGGAACTCTAAATCAAACACGGTTTGTGCTAGCTCTTTGAAACTTGGCACAATAATGTAGTTCCAAGTTCTATCGCTATGGTTTGTGTGCTATTGAAGTAGCCCCAAGCAGAGACTGACGAGAATCCCTTGCATTGAAAGGGGTTGCCAAGCTTCCAAAAAACTGCGAGTTTCCTGAAATCTCAACAAACATTTTTTAACCCAATCTTGATGATACTTGCAGGTAGTGATCAGTACATGAATCCCACTTGGCTCACTAAATTTTGTTCTTCTAGGTTAAACCGTTCCTTTGCAGTAACCGTTTTCATATTTAGGTTTCACTCTGTTTTCTCCTATATGGAGAAAACATGAAGTGAAACCTAAATCAAACACGGTTTGTGCTAGCTCTTTGAAACTTGGCACAATAATGTAGTTCCAAGTTCTATCGCTATGGTTTGTGTGCTATTGAAGTAGCCCCAAGCAGAGAATGACGAGAATCCCTTTCAATGAAAGGGGTTGCCAAGCTTCCAAAAAACTACGAGTTTCCTGAAATCTCAGCAAACATTTTTTCACCCAATCTTGATGATACTTCTATTTAATGATCAGTACACCAATCCCACTTGGCTCACCAAATTTCGTTCTTCTAGGTTAAACCGTTCCTTTGCAGTAACCGTTTTCATGTTTAGGTTTCACTCTGTTTTCTCCTATATGGATACATGTAGTGGAACTCTAAATCAAACACGGTTTGTGCTAGCTCTTTGAAACTTGGCACAATAATGTAGTTCCAAGTTCTATGGCTATGGTTTGTGTGCTGTTGAAGTAGCCCCAAGCAGAGACTGAGGAGAATCCCTTTCATTGAAAGGGGTTGCCAAGCTTCCAAAAAACTACGAGTTTCCTGAAATCTCAGCAAACATTTTTTCACCCAATATTGATGATACTTCCATTTAATGATCAGTACACGAATCCCACTTGGCTCACCAAATTTCGTTCTTCTAGGTTAAACCGTTCCTTTGCAGTAACCGTTTTCATGTTTAGGTTTCACTCTGTTTTCTCCTATATGGATACATGTAGTTGGAACTCTAAATCAAACACGGTTTGTGCTAGCTCTTTGAAACTTGGCACAATAATGTAGTTCCAAGTTCTATCGCTAAGGTTTGTGTGCTATTGAAGTAGCCCCAAGCAGAGACTGACGAGAATCCCTTTCATTGAAAGGGGTTGCCAGGCTTCCAAAAAACTGGGAGTTTCCTGAAATCTCAGCAAACATTTTTTCACCCAATCTTGATGATACTTCCATTTAATGATCAGTACACCAATCCCAGTTGGCTCACCAAATTTCGTTCTTCTAGGTTAAAACGTTCCTTTGCAGTAACCGTTTTCATGTTTAGGTTTCACTCTGTTTTCTCCTATATAGATACGTGTAGTTGGAACTCTAAATCAAACACGGTTTGTGCTAGCTCTTTGAAACTTGGCACAATAATGTAGTTCCAAGTTCTATCGCTATTGTTTGTGTGCTATTGAAGTAGACCCAAGCAGAGACTGACGAGAATCCCTTTCATTTAAAGGGGTTGCCAAGCTTCCAAAAAACTGCGAGTTTCCTGAAATCTCAGCAAACATTTTTTCACCCAATCTTGATGATACTTGCAGGTAGTGATCAGTACACGAATCCCACTTGGCTCACTAAATTTTGTTCTTCTAGGTTAAACCGTTCCTTTGCAGTAACCGTTTTCATGTTTAGGTTTCACTCTGTTTTCTCCTATATGGATACATGTAGTTGGAACTCTAAATCAAACACGGTTTGTGCTAGCTCTTTGAAACTTGGCACAATAATGTAGTTCCAAGTTCTATCGCTATGGTTTGTGTGCTATTGAAGTAGCCCCAAGCAGAGACTGACGAGAACCCCTTTCATTGAAAGGGGTTGCCAAGCTTCCAAAAATCTACGAGTTCACTGAAATCTCAGCAAACATTTTTTCACCCAATCTTGATGATACTTCTATTTAATGATCAGTACACCAATCCCACTTGGCTCACCAAATTTCGTTCTTCTAGGTTAAACCGTTCGTTTGCAGTAACCGTTTTCATGTTTAGGTTTCACTCTGTTTTCTCCTATATGGATACATGTAGTTGGAACTCTAAATCAAAAACGGTTTGTGCTAGCTCTTTGAAACTTGGCAAAATAATGTAGTTCCAAGTTCTATCTCTATGGTTTGTGTGCTATTGAAATAGCCCCAAGTAGAGACTGACGAGAATCCCTTTCATTGAAAGGGGTTGCCAAGCTTCCAAAAAACTACGAGTTTCCTGAAATCTCAGCTAACATTTTTTCACCCAATCTTGATGATAGTTCCATTTAATGATCAGTACACCAATCCCACTTGGCTCACCAAATTTCGTTCTTCTATGTTAAACCGTTCCTTTGCAGTAACCGTTTTCATGTTTAGGTTTCACTCTGTTTTCTCCTATATGGATACATGTAGTTGGAACTCTAAATCAAACACGGTTTGTGCTAGCTCTTAGAAACTTGGCACAATAATGTAGTTCCAAGTTCTATCGCTATGGTTTGTGTGCTATTGAAGTAGCTCCAAGCAGAGACTGACGAGAATCCCTTTCATTGAAAGGGGTTGCCAAGCTTCCAAAAAACTACGAGTTTCCTGAAATATCAGCAAACATTTTTTCACCCAATCTTGATGATACTTCCATTTAATGATCAGTACACGAATCCCACTTGGCTCACCAAATTTCGTTCTTCTAGGTTAAACCGTTCCTTTGCAGTAACCGTTTTCATGTTTAGGTTTCACTCTGTTTTCTCCTATATGGATACATGTAGTTGGAACTCTAAATCAAACACGGTTTGTGCTAGCTCTTTGAAACTTGGCACAATAATGTAGTTCCAAGTTCTATCGCTAAGGTTTGTGTGCTATTGAAGTAGCCCCAAGCAGAGACTGACGAGAATCCCTTTCATTGAAAGGGGTTGCCAGGCTTCAAAAAACTGGGAGTTTCCTGAAATCTCAGCAAACATTTTTTCACCCAATCTTGATGATACTTCCATTTAATGATCAGTACACCAATCCCACTTGGCTCACCAAATTCGTTCTTCTAGGTTAAACCGTTCCTTTGCAGTAACCCTTTTTATGTTTAGGTTTCACTCTGTTTTCTCCTGTATGGATACATGTAGTTGGAACTCTAAATCAAACACGGTTTGTGCTAGCTCTTTGAAACTTGGCACAATAATGTAGTTCCAAGTTCTATCGCTATGGTTTGTGTGCTATTGAAGTAGCCCCAAGCAGAGACTGACGAGAATCCCTTTCATTGAAAGGGGTTGCCAAGCTTCCAAAAAACTACGAGTTTCTTGAAATCTCAGCAAACATTTTTTCACCCAATCTTTATGATACTTGAGGTAGTGATCAGTACACGAATCTCACTTGGCTCACTAAATTTCGTTCTTCTAGGTTAAACCGTTCCTTTGCAGTAACCGTTTTCATGTTTAGGTTTCACTCTGTTTTCTCCTATATGGATACATGTAGTTGGAACTCTAAATCAAACACGGTTTGTGCTAGCTCGTTGAAACTTGGCACAATAATGTAGTTCCAAGTTCTATCGCTATGGTTTGTGTGCTATTGAAGTAGTCCCAAGCAGAGACTGACGAGAATCAATTTCATTGAAACGGGTTGGAGGCTTCCAAAAAACTGGGAGTTTCCTGAAATCTCAGCAAACTTTTTTTCACCCAATCTTGATGATACTTCCATTTAATGATCAGTACAACAATCCCACTTGGCTCACCAAATTTCGTTCTTCTAGGTTAAAACGTTCCTTTGCAGTAACCGTTTTCATGTTTAGCTTTCACTCTGTTTTCTCCTATATAGATACGTGTAGTTGGAACTCTAAATGAAACACGGTTTGTGCTAGCTCTTTGAAACTTGGCACAATAATGTAGTTCCAAGTTCTATCGCTATGGTTTGTGTGCTATTGAAGTAGACCCAAGCAGAGACTGACGAGAATCCCTTTCATTGAAAGGGGTTGCCAAGCTTCCAAAAAACTGCGAGTTTCCTGAAATCTCAGCAAACATTTTTTCACCCAATCTTGATGATACTTGCAGGTAGTGATCAGTACACGAATCCCACTTGCCTCACCAAATTTCGTTCATCTAGGTTAAACCGTTCCTTTGCAGTAACCGTTTTCATGTTTAGGTTTCACTCTGTTTTCTCCTATATGGATACATGTAGTTGGAACTCTAAATCAAACACGGTTTGTGCTAGCTCTTTGAAACTTGGCACAATAATGTAGTTCCAAGTTCTATCGCTAAGGTTTGTGTGCTATTGAAGTAGCCCCAAGCAGAGACTGACGAGAATCCCTTTCATTGAAAGGGGTTGCCAGGCTTCCAAAAAACTGGGAGTTTCCTGTAATCTCAGCAAACATTTTTTCACCCAATCTTGATGATACTTCCATTTAATGATCAGTACACAATCCCAGTTGGCTCACCAAATTTCGTTCTTCTAGGTTAAAACGTTCCTTTGCAGTAACCGTTTTCATGTTTAGGTTTCACTCTGTTTTCTCCTATATAGATACGTGTAGTTGGAACTCCAAATCAAACACGGTTTGTGCTAGCTCTTTGAAACTTGGCACAATAATGTAGTTCCAAGTTCTATCG
Organism: Urocitellus parryii; assembly: GCF_045843805.1. NCBI lineage: Eukaryota > Metazoa > Chordata > Mammalia > Rodentia > Sciuridae > Urocitellus > Urocitellus parryii. The sequence continues at coordinate 38,990 of NW_027552784.1, read as the reverse complement.
CTATTGTTTGTGTGCTATTGAAGTAGACCCAAGCAGAGACTGACGAGAATCCCTTTCATTTAAAGGGGTTGCCAAGCTTCCAAAAAACTGCGAGTTTCCTGAAATCTCAGCAAACATTTTTTCACCCAATCTTGATGATACTTGCAGGTAGTGATCAGTACACGAATCCCACTTGGCTCACTAAATTTTGTTCTTCTAGGTTAAACCGTTCCTTTGCAGTAACCGTTTTCATGTTTAGGTTTCACTCTGTTTTCTCCTATATGGATACATGTAGTTGGAACTCTAAATCAAACACGGTTTGTGCTAGCTCTTTGAAACTTGGCACAATAATGTAGTTCCAAGTTCTATCGCTATGGTTTGTGTGCTATTGAAGTAGCCCTTAGCAGAGACTGACGAGAACCCCTTTCATTGAAAGGGGTTGCCAAGCTTCCAAAAATCTACGAGTTTCCTGAAATCTCAGCAAACATTTTTTCACCCAATCTTGATGATACTTCTATTTAATGATCAGTACACCAATCCCACTTGGCTCACCAAATTTCGTTCTTCTAGGTTAAACCGTTCGTTTGCAGTAACCGTTTTCATGTTTAGGTTTCACTCTGTTTTCTCCTATATGGATACATGTAGTTGGAACTCTAAATCAAAAACGGTTTGTGCTAGCTCTTTGAAACTTGGCAAAATAATGTAGTTCCAAGTTCTATCTCTATGGTTTGTGTGCTATTGAAATAGCCCCAAGTAGAGACTGACGAGAATCCCTTTCATTGAAAGGGGTTGCCAAGCTTCCAAAAAACTACGAGTTTCCTGAAATCTCAGCTAACATTTTTTCACCCAATCTTGATGATAGTTCCATTTAATGATCAGTACACCAATCCCACTTGGCTCACCAAATTTCGTTCTTGTATGTTAAACCGTTCCTTTGCAGTAACCGTTTTCATGTTTAGGTTTCGCTCTGTTTTCTCCTATATGGATACATGTAGTTGGAACTCTAAATCAAACACGGTTTGTGCTAGCTCTTTGAAACTTGGCACAATAATGTAGTTCCAAGTTCTATCGCTATGGTTTGTGTGCTATTGAAGTAGCTCCAAGCAGAGACTGACGAGAATCCCTTTCATTGAAAGGGGTTGCCAAGCTTCCAAAAAACTACGAGTTTCCTGAAATATCAGCAAACATTTTTTCACCCAATCTTGATGATACTTCCATTTAATGATCAGTACACGAATCCCACTTGGCTCACCAAATTTCGTTTCTTCTAGGTTAAACCGTTCCTTTGCAGTAACCGTTTTCATGTTTAGGTTTCACTCTGTTTTCTCCTATATGGATACATGTAGTTGGAACTCTAAATCAAACACGGTTTGTGCTAGCTCTTTGAAACTTGGCACAATAATGTAGTTCCAAGTTCTATCGCTAAGGTTTGTGTGCTATTGAAGTAGCCCCAAGCAGAGACTGACGAGAATCCCTTTCATTGAAAGGGGTTGCCAGGCTTCAAAAAACTGGGAGTTTCCTGAAATCTCAGCAAATATTTTTTCACCCAATCTTGATGATACTTCCATTTAATGATCAGTACACCAATCCCACTTGGCTCACAAAATTCGTTCTTCTAGGTTAAACCGTTCCTTTGCAGTAACCCTTTTTATGTTTAGGTTTCACTCTGTTTTCTCCTATATGGATACATGTAGTTGGAACTCTAAATCAAACACGGTTTGTGCTAGCTCTTTGAAACTTGGCACAATAATGTAGTTCCAAGTTCTATCGCTATGGTTTGTGTGCTATTGAAGTAGCCCCAAGCAGTGACTGACGAGAATCCCTTTCATTGAAAGGGGTTGCCAAGCTTCCAAAAAACTACGAGTTTCTTGAAATCTCAGCAAACATTTTTTCACCAAATCTTTATGATACTTGAGGTAGTGATCAGTACACGAATCTCACTTGGCTCACTAAATTTCGTTCTTCTAGGTTAAACCGTTCCTTTGCAGTAACCGTTTTCATGTTTAGGTTTCACTCTGTTTTCTCCTATATGGATACATGTAGTTGGAACTCTAAATCAAACACGGTTTGTGCTAGCTCTTTGAAACTTGGCACAATAATGTAGTTCCAAGTTCTATCGCTATGGTTTGTGTGCTATTGAAGTAGTCCCAAGCAGAGACTGACGAGAATCAATTTCATTGAAACGGGTTGGAGGCTTCCAAAAAACTGGGAGTTTCCTGAAATCTCAGCAAACTTTTTTTCACCCAATCTTGATGATACTTCCATTTAATGATCAGTACACCAATCCCACTTGGCTCACCAAATTTCGTTCTTCTAGGTTAAAACGTTCCTTTGCAGTAACCGTTTTCATGTTTAGCTTTCACTCTGTTTTCTCCTATATAGATACGTGTAGTTGGAACTCTAAATGAAACACGGTTTTGTGCTAGCTCTTTGAAACTTGGCACAATAATGTAGTTCCAAGTTCTATCGCTATGGTTTGTGTGCTATTGAAGTAGACCCAAGCAGAGACTGACGAGAATCCCTTTCATTGAAAGGGGTTGCCAAGCTTCCAAAAACTGCGAGTTTCCTGAAATCTCAGCAAACATTTTTTCACCCAATCTTGATGATACTTGCAGGTAGTGATCAGTACACGAATCCCACTTGCCTCACCAAATTTCGTTCATCTAGGTTAAACCGTTCCTTTGCAGTAACCGTTTTCATGTTTAGGTTTCACTCTGTTTTCTCCTATATGGATACATGTAGTTGGAACTCTAAATCAAACACGGTTTGTGCTAGCTCTTTGAAACTTGGCACAATAATGTAGTTCCAAGTACTGTCGCTATGGTTTGTGTGCTATTGAAGTAGCCCCAAGCAGAGACTGACGAGAATCCCTTCATTGAAAGGGTTGCCAAGCTTCCAAAAAACTGCGAGTTTCCTGAAATCTCAACAAACATTTTTTCACCCAATCTTGATGATACTTGCAGGTAGTGATCAGTACATGAATCCCACTTGGCTCACTAAATTTTGTTCTTCTAGGTTAAACCGTTCCTTTGCAGTAACCGTTTTCATGTTTAGGTTTCATTCTGTTTTCTCCTATATGGATACATGTAGTTGGAACTCTAAATCAAACACGGTTTGTGCTAGCTCTTTGAAACTTGGCACAATAATGTAGTTCCAAGTTCTATCGCTATGGTTTGTGTGCTATTGAAGTAGCCCCAAGCAGAGACTGAGGAGAATCCCTTTCATTTAAAGGGGTTGCCAATCTTCCAAAAAACTACGAGTTTCCTGAAATCTCAGCAAACATTTTTTCACCCAATCTTGATGATACTTCTATTTAATGATCAGTACACCAATCCACTTGGCTCACCAAATTTCGTTCTTCTAGGTTAAACCGCTCCTTTGCAGTAACCGTTTTCATGTTTAGGTTTCACTCTGTTTTCTCCCATATGGATACATGTAGTTGGAACTCTAAATCAAACACGGTTTGTGCTAGCTCTTTGAAACTTGGCACAATAATGTAGTTCCAAGTTCTATCGCTATGGTTTGTGTGCTATTGAAGTACCCCAAGCAGACACTGACGAGAACCCCTTTCATTGAAAGGGGTTGCCAAGCTTTCAAAAAACTACGAGTTTCCTGAAATCTCAGCAAACATTTTTTCACCCAATCTTGATGATACCTCTATTTAATGATCAGTACACCAATTCCACTTGGATCACCAAATTTCGTTCTTCTAGGTTAAACCGATCCTTTGCAGTAACCGTTTTCATGTTTAGGTTTCACTCTGTTTTCTCCTATATGGATACATGTAGTTGGAACTCTAAATCAAACACGGTTTGTGCTAGCTCTTTGAAACTTGGCACAATAATGTAGTTCCAAGTTCTATCACTATGGTTTGTGTGCTATTGAAGTAGCCCCAAGCAGAGACTGACGAGAATCCCTTTCATGGAAAGGGGTTGCCAGGCTTCCAAAAAACTGCGAGTTTCCTGAAATCTCAGCAAACATTTTTTCACCCAGTCTTGATGATACTTCCATTTAATGATCAGTACACCAATCCCACTTGGCTCACCAAATTTCGTGCTTCTAGGTTAAACCGTTCCTTTGTAGTAATCGGTTTCATATTTAGGTTTCACTCTGTTTTCTCCTATATAGATACATGGAGTTGGAACTCTAAATCAAACACGGTTTGTGCTAGCTCTTTGAAACTTGGCACAATAATGTAGTTTCAAGTTCTATCGCTAGGGTTTGTGTGCTATTGAAGTAGCCCCAAGCAGAGACTGACAAGAATCCCTTTCATTGAAAGGGGTTGCCAAGCTTCCAAAAAACTACGAGTTTCCAGAAATCTCAGCAAACATTTTTTTGCCCAATCTTGATGATACTTCCATTTAATGATCAGTACACCAATCCCACTTGGCTCACCAAATTTCGTTCTTCTAGGTTAAACCGTTCCTTTGCAGTAACCGTTTTCATGTTTAGGTTTCACTCTGTTTTCTCCTATATGGATACATGTAGTTGGAACACTAAATCAAACACGGTTTGTGCTAGCTCTTTGAAACTTGGCACAATAATGTAGTTCCAAGTTCTATCGCTATGGTTTGTGTGCTATTGAAGTAGCCCCAAGCAGAGACTGACGAGAATCCCTTTCATTGAAAGGGGTTATCAAGCTTCCAAAAAACTACGAGTTTCCTGAAATCTCAGCAAACATTTTTTCACCCAATCTTGATGATACTTGCAGGTAGTGATCAGTACACGAATCCCACTTGGCTCACCAAATTTCGTTCTTCTAGGTTAAACCCTTCCTTTGCAGTAACCGTTTTCATGTTTAGGTTTCACTCTGTTTTCTCCTATATGGATACATGTAGTTGGAACTCTAAATCAAACACGGTTTGTGCTAGCTCTTTGAAACTTGGCACAATAATGTAGTTCCAAGTTCTATCGCTATGGTTTGTGTGCTATTGAAGTACCCCAAGCAGACACTGACGAGAACCCCTTTCATTGAAAGGGTTGCCAAGCTTCCAAAAAACTACGAGTTTCCTGAAATCTCAGCAAACATTTTTTCACCCAATCTTGATGATACCTCTATTTAATGATCAGTACACCAATTCCACTTGGATCACCAAATTTCGTTCTTCTAGGTTAAACCGTTCCTTTGCAGTAACCGTTTTCATGTTTAGGTTTCACTCTGTTTTCTCCTATATGGATACATGTAGTTGGAACTCTAAATCAAACACGGTTTGTGCTAGCTCTTTGAAACTTGGCACAATAATGTAGTTCCAAGTTCTATCACTATGGTTTGTGTGCTATTGAAGTAGCCCCAAGCAGAGACTGACGAGAATCCCTTTCATGGAAAGGGGTTGCCAGGCTTCCAAAAAACTGCGAGTTTCCTGAAATCTCAGCAAACATTTTTTCACCCAGTCTTGATGATACTTCCATTTAATGATCAGTACACCAATCCCACTTGGCTCACCAAATGTCGTTCTTCTAGGTTAAACCGTTCCTTTGCAGTAATCGTTTTCATATTTAGGTTTCACTCTGTTTTCTCCTATATAGATACATGGAGTTGGAACTCTAAATCAAACACGGTTTGTGCTAGCTCTTTGAAACTTGGCACAATAATGTAGTTTCAAGTTCTATCGCTAGGGTTTGTGTGCTATTGAAGTAGCCCCAAGCAGAGACTGACGAGAATCCCTTTCATTGAAAGGGGTTGCCAAGCTTCCAAAAAACTACGAGTTTCCAGAAATCTCAGCAAACATTTTTTCGCCCTATCTTGATTATACTTCCATTTAATGATCAGTACACCAATCCCACTTGGCTCACCAAATTTCGTTCTTCTAGGTTAAACCGTTCCTTTGCAGTAACCGTTTTCATGTTTAGGTTTCACTCTGTTTTCTCCTATATGGATACATGTAGTTGGAATTCTAAATCAAACAAGGTTTGTGCTAGCTCTTTGAAACTTGGCACAATAATATAGTTCCAATTTCTATCGCTATGGTTTGTGTGCTATTGAAGTAGCCCCAAGCAGAGACTGACGAGAATCCCTTTCATTGAAAGGGGTTGTCCAGCTTCCAAAAAACTACGAGTTTCCTGAAATCTCAGCAAACATTTTTTCACCCAATCTTGATGATACTAGCAGGTAGTGATCAGTACACGAATCCCACTTGGCTCACCAAATTTCGTTCTTCTAGGTTAAACCGTTCCTTTGCAGTAACCGTTTTCATGTTTAGGTTTCACTCTGTTTTCTCCTATATGGATACATGTAGTTGGAACTCTAAATCAAACACGGTTTGTGCTAGCTCTTTGAAACTTGGCACAAGAATGTAGTTCCAAGTTCTATCGCTATGGTTTGTGTGCTATTGAAGTAGCCCCAAGCAGAGACTGACGAGAATCCCTTTCATTGAAAGGGGTTGCCAAGCTTCCAAAAAACTGCGAGTTTCCTGAAATCTCAGCAAACATTTTTTCACCCAATCTTGATGATACTTGCAGGTAGTGATCAGTACACGAATCCCACTTGGCTCACCAAATTTCGTTCTTCTAGGTTAAACCCTTCCTTTGCAGTAACCGTTTTCATGTTTAGGTTTCACTCTGTTTTCTCCCATATGGATACATGTAGTTGGAACTCTAAATCAAACACGGTTTGTGCTAGCTCTTTGAAACTTGGCACAATAATATAGTTCCAAGTTCTATCGCTATGGTTTGTGTGCTATTGAAGTACCCCAAGCAGACACTGACGAGAACCCCTTTCATTGAAAGGGGTTGCCAAGCTTCCAAAAAACTACGAGTTTCCTGAAATCTCAGCAAACCTTTTTTCACCCAATCTTGATGATCCTTCCATTTAATGATCAGTACACCAATCCCACTTGGCTCACCAAATTTCGTTCTTCTAGGTTAAACCGTTCCTTTGCAGTAACCGTTTTCATGTTTAGGTTTCACTCTGTTTTCTCCTATATGGATACATGTAGTTGGAACTCTAAATCAAACACGGTTTGTGCTAGCTCTTTGAAACTTGGCACAAGAATGTAGTTCCAAGTTCTATCGCTATGGTTTGTGTGCTATTGAAGTAGCCCCAAGCAGAGACTGACGAGAATCCCTTTCATTGAAAGGGGTTGCCAAGCTTCCAAAAAACTGCGAGTTTCCTGAAATCTCAGCAAACATTTTTTCACCCAATCTTGATGATACTTGCAGGTAGTGATCAGTACACGAATCCCACTTGGCTCACCAAATTTCGTTCTTCTAGGTTAAACCCTTCCTTTGCAGTAACCGTTTTCATGTTTAGGTTTCACTCTGTTTTCTCCCATATGGATACATGTAGTTGGAACTCTAAATCAAACACGGTTTGTGCTAGCTCTTTGAAACTTGGCACAATAATGTAGTTCCAAGTTCTATCGCTATGGTTTGTGTGCTATTGAAGTAGTCCCAAGGAGAGACTGAAAAGAATCCCTTTCATTGAAAGGGGTTGCCAAGCTTCCAAAAAACTGCGAGTTTCCTGAAATCTCAGCAAACATTTTTTCACCCAATCTTGATGATACTTCTATTTAATGATCAGTACACCAATCCCACTTGGCTCACCAAATTTCGTTCTTCTAGGTTAAACCGTTCCTTTGCAGTAACCGTTTTCATGTTTAGGTTTCACTCTGTTTTCTCCTATATGGATACATGTAGTTGGAACTCTAAATCAAACACGGTTTGTGCTAGCTCTTTGAAACTTGGCACAATAATGTAGTTCCAAGTTCTATCGCTATGGTTTGTGTGCTATTGAAGTACCCCAAGCAGAGACTGACGAGAATCCCTTTCATTGAAAGGGGTTGCTAAGCTTCCAAAAAACTGCGAGTTTCCTGAAATCTCAGCCAATATTTTTTCACCCAATCTTGATGATACTTCTATTTAATGATCAGTACACCAATCCCACTTGGCTCACCAAATTTCGTTCTTCTAGGTTAAACCGTTCCTTTGCAGTAACCGTTTTCATGTTTAGGTTTCACTCTGTTTTCTCCTATATGGATACATGTAGTTGGAACTCTAAATCAAACACGGTTTGTACTAGCTCTTTGAAACTTGGCACAATAATGTAGTTCCAAGTTCTATCTCTATGGTTTGTGTGCTATTGAAATAGCCAAAAGCAGAGACTGACGAGAATCCCTTTCATTGAAAGGGGTTGCCAAGCTTCCAAAAAACTACGAGTTTCCTGAAATCTCAGCAAACATTTTTTCACCCAATCTTGATGATACTTCCATTTAATGATCAGTACACCAATCCCACTTGGCTCACCAAATTTCCTTCTTCTAGGTTAAACCGCTCCTTTGCAGTAACTGTTTTCATGTTTAGGTTTCACTCTGTTTTCTCCTATATGGATACATGTAGTTGGAACTCTAAATCAAACACGGTTTGTGCTAGCTCTTTGAAACTTGGCACAATAATATAGTTCCAAGTTCTATCGCTATGGTTTGTGTGCTATTGAAGTAGCCCCAAGCAGAGACTGACGAGAATCCCTTTCATTGAAAGGGTTGCCAAGCTTCCAAAAAACTACGAGTTTCCTGAAATCTCAGCAAACATTTTTTCACCCAATCTTGATGATACTTCCATTTAATGATCAGTACACAAATCCCACTTGGCTCACCAAATTTCGTTCTTCGAGGTTAAACCGTTCCTTTGCAGTAACCGTTTTCATGTTTAGGTTTCACTCTGTTTTCTCCTATATTGATACATGTAGTTGGAACTCTAAATCAAACACGGTTTGTGCTAGCTCTTTGAAACTTGGCACAATAATGTAGTTCCAAGTTCTATCGCTATGGTTTGTGTGCTATTGAAGTAGCCCCAATCAGAGACTGACGAGAATCCCTTTCAATGAAAGGGGTTGCCAAGCTTCCAAAAAACTACGAGTTTCTTGAAATCTCAGCAAACATTTTTTCACCCAATCTTGATGATACTTCTATTTAATGATCAGTACACCAATCCCACTTGGCTCACCAAATTTCGTTCTTCTAGGTTTAAACCGTTCCTTTGCAGTAACCGTTTTCATGTTTAGGTTTCACTCTGTTTTCTCCTATATGGATACATGTAGTTGGAACTCTAAATCAAACACGGTTTGTGCTAGCTCTTTGAAACTTGGCACAATAATGTAGTTCCAAGTTCTATCGCTATGGTTTGTGTGCTATTGAAGTAGCCCCAAGCAGAGACTGACAAGAATCCCTTTCATTGAAAGGGGTTGCCAAGCTTCCAAAAAACTGCGAGTTTCCTGAAATCTCAGCAAACATTTTTTCATCCAATCTTGATGATACTTGCAGGTAGTGATCAGTACACGAATCCCACTTGGCTCACCAAATTTCGTTCTTCTAGGTTAAACCGTTCCTTTGCAGTAACCGTTTTCATGTTTAGGTTTCACTCTGTTTTCTCCTATATGGATACATGTAGTTGGAACTCTAAATTCAAACACGGTTTGTGCTAGCTCTTTGAAACTTGCACAATAATGTAGTTCCAAGTTCTATCGCTATGGTTTGTGTGCTATTGAAGTAGCCCCAAGCAGAGACTGACGAGAATCCCTTTCATTGAAAGGGGTTGCCAAGCTTACAAAATCTACGAGTTTCCTGAAATCTCAGCAAACATTTTTTCACCCAATCTTGATGATACTTCTATTTAAAGATCAGTACACCAATCCCACTTGGCTCACCAAATTTCGTTCTTCTACGTTAAACCGTTCCTTTGCAGTAACCGTTTTTCATGTTTAGGTTTCACTCTGTTTTCTCCTATATGGATACATGTAGTTGGAACTCTAAATCAAACACGGTTTGTGCTAGCTCTTTGAAACTTGGCACAATAATGTAGTTCCAAGTTCTATCGCTATGGTTTGTGTGCTATTGAAGTAGCCCCAAGCAGAGACTGACGAGAATCCCTTTCATTGAAAGGGGTTGCCAAGCTTCCAAAAAACTACGAGTTTCCTGAAATCTCAGCAGACATTTTTTCACCCAATCTTGATGAAACTTCCATTTAATGATCCGTACACCAATCCCACTTGGCTCACCAAATTTCGTTCTTCTAGGTTAAACCGTTCCTTTGCAGTAATCGTTTTCATATTTAGGTTTCACTTTGTTTCCTCCTATATAGATACATGTAGTTGGAACTCTAAATCAAACACGGTTTGTGCTAGCTCTTTGAAACTTGGCACAATAATATAGTTCCAAGTTCTATCGCTATGGTTTGTGTGCTATTGAAGTAGCCCCAAGCAGAGAATAACGAGAATCCCTTTCATTGAAAGGGGTTGCCAAGCTTCAAAAAACTACGAGTTTCCTGAAATCTCAGCAAACATTTTTTCACCCAATCTTGATGATACTTCCATTAATGATCAGTACACCAATCCCACTTGGCACACCAAATTTCGTTCTTCTAGGTTAAACCGTTCCTTTGCAGGAACCGTTTTCATGTTTAGGTTTCACTCTGTTTTCTCCTATATGGATACATGTAGTTGGAACTCTAAATCAAACACGGTTTGTGCTAGCTCTTTGAAACTTGGCACATAATGTAGTTCCAAGTTCTATCACTATGGTTTGTGTGCTATTGAAGTAGCCCCAAGCAGAGACTGACGAGAATCCCTTTCATTGAAAGGGGTTGCCAAGCTTCCAAAAAACTGCGAGTTTCCTGAAATCTCAGCAAACATTTTTTCACCCAATCTTTATGATACTTGCAGGTTGTGATCAGTACACGAATCTCACTTGGCTCACTAAATTTCGTTCTTCTAGGTTTAACCGTTCCTTTGCAGTAACCGTTTTCATGTTTAGGTTTCACTCTGTTTTCTCCTATATGGATACATGTAGTTGGAACTCTAAATCAAACACGGTTTGTGCTAGCTCTTTGAAACTTGGCACAATAATGTAGTTCCAAGTTCTATCGCTATGGTTTGTGTGCTATTGAAGTAGCCCCAAGCAGAGACTGACGAGAATCCCTTTCATTGAAAGGGGTTGCCAAGCTTCCAAAAAACTGCGAGTTTCCTGAAATCTCAGCAAACATTTTTTCACCCAATCTTTATGATACTTGCAGGTTGTGATCAGTACACGAATCTCACTTGGCTCACTAAATTTCGTTCTTCTAGGTTTAACCGTTCCTTTGCAGTAACCGTTTTCATGTTTAGGTTTCACTCTGTTTTCTCCTATATGGATACATGTAGTTGGAACTCTAAATCAAACACGGTTTGTGCTAGCTCTTTGAAAATTGGCACAATAATGTAGTTCCAAGTTCTATCGCTATGGTTTGTGTGCTATTGAAGTAGCCCCAAGCAGAGACTGACGAGAATCCCTTTCATAGAAAGGGGTTGCCAGGCTTCAAAAAACTGCGAGTTTCCTGAAATCTCAGCAGACATTTTTTCACCCAATCTTGATGAAACTTACATTTAATGATCAGTACACCAATCCCACTTGGCTCACCAAATTTCGTTCTTCTAAGTTAAACCGTTCCTTTGCAGTAACCGTTTTCATATTTAGGTTTCACTCTGTTTTCTCCTATATGGATACATGTAGTTGGAACTCTAAATCAAACACGGTTTGTGCTAGCTCTTTGAAACTTGGCACAATAATGTAGTTTCCAAGTTCTATCGCTATGGTTTGTGTGCTATTGAAGTAGGCCCAATCAGAGACTGACGAGATCCCTTTCAATGAAAGGGGTTGCCAAGCTTCCAAAAAACTACGAGTTTCCTGAAATCTCAGCAAACATTTTTTTCACCCAATCTTGATGATACTTCTATTTAATGATCAGTACACCAATCCCACTTGGCTCACCAAATTTCGTTCTTCTAGTTTAAACCGTTCCTTTGCAGTAACCGTTTTCATGTTTAGGTTTCACTCTGTTTTCTCCTATATGGATACATGTAGTTGGAACTCTAAATCAAACACGGTTTGTGCTAGCTCTTTGAAACTTGGCACAATAATGTAGTTCCAAGTTCTATCGCTATGGTTTGTGTGCTATTGAAGTAGCCCCAAGCAGAGACTGACGAGAATCCCTTTCAATGAAAGGGGTTGCCAAGCTTCCAAAAACTACGAGTTTCCTGAGATCTCAGCTGACATTTTTTCGCCCAATCTTGATGATACTTCCATTTAATAATCAGTACACCAATTCCACTTGGCTCACCAAATTTCGTTCTTCTAGGTTAAACCGTTCCTTTGCAGTAATCGTTTTCATATTTAGGTTTCACTCTGTTTTCTTCTATTTATATACATGTAGTTGGAACTCTAAATCAAACACGGTTTGTGCTAGCTCTTTGAAACTTGGCAAAATAATGTAGTTTCAAGGTCTATCGCTAGGGTTTGTTTGCTATTGAAGTAGCCCCAAGCAGCGACTGATGAGAATCCCTTTCATTGAAAGGGGTTGCCAAGCTTCCAAAAAACTACGAGTTTCCTGAAATCTCAGCAAATATTTTTTCACCCAATCTTGATGATACTTCCATTTAATGATCAGTACACCAATCCCACTTGGCTCACCAAATTTCCTTCTTCTAGGTTAAACCGTTCCTTTGCAGAAACTGTTTTCATGTTTAGGTTTCTCTCTGTTTTCTCCTATATGGATACATGTAGTTGGAACTCTAAATCAAACACGGTTTGTGCTAGCTCTTTGAAACTTGGCACAATAATATAGTTCCAAGTTCTATCGCTATGGTTTGTGTGCTATTGAAGTAGCCCCAAGCAGAGACTGACGAGAATCCCTTTCATTGAAAGGGGTTGCCAAGCTTCCAAAAAACTACGAGTTTCCTGAAATCTCAGCAAACATTTTTTCACCCAATCTTGATGATCCTTCCATTTAATGATCAGTACACAAATCCCACTTGGCTCACCAAATTTCGTTCTTCTAGGTTAAACCGTTCCTTTGCAGTAACCGTTTTCATGTTTAGGTTTCACTCTGTTTTCTCCTATATGGATACATGTAGTTGGAACTCTAAATCAAACACGGTTTGTGCTAGCTCTTTGAAACTTGGCACAATAATGTAGTTCCAAGTTCTATCGCTATGGTTTGTGTGCTATTGAAGTAGCCCCAAGCAGAGACTGACAAGAATCCCTTTCATTGAAAGGGGTTGCCAAGCTTCCAAAAAACTGCGAGTTTCCTGAAATCTCAGCAAACATTTTTTCACCCAATCTTGATGATACTTGCAGGTAGTGATCAGTACACGAATCCCACTTGGCTCACTAATTTCGTTCTTCTAGGTTAAACCGTTCCTTTGCAGTAACCGTTTTCATGTTTAGGTTTCACTCTGTTTTTCTCCTATATGGATACATGTAGTTGGAACTCTAAATCAAACACGGTTTGTGCTAGCTCTTTGAAACTTGGCACAATAATGTAGTTCCAAGTTCTATCGCTATGGTTTGTGTGCTATTGAAGTAGCCCCAAGCAGAGACTGACGAGAATCCCTTTCAATGAAAGGGGTTGCCAAGCTTCCAAAAAACTACGAGTTTCCTGAAAATCTCAGCAACATTTTTTCACCCAATCTTGATGATACTTCCATTTAAAGATCAGTACACCAATCCCACTTGGCTCACCAAATTTCGTTCTTCTAGGTTAAACCGTTCCTTTGCAGTAACCGTTTTCATGTTTAGGTTTCACTCTGTTTTCTCCTATATGGATACATGTTGTTGGAACTCTAAATCAAACACGGTTTGTGCTAGCTCTTTGAAACTTGGCACTATAATGTAGTTCCAAGTTCTATCGCTATGGTTTGTGTGCTATTGAAGTAGCCCCAAGCAGAGACTGACAAGAATCCCTTTCATTGAAAGGGGTTGCCAAGCTTCCAAAAAACTGCGAGTTTCCTGAAATCTCAGCAAACATTTTTTCACCCAATCTTGATGATACTTGCAGGTAGTGATCAGTACACGAATCCCACTTGGCTCACCAAATTTCGTTCTTTAGGTTAAACCGTTCCTTTGCAGTAACCGTTTTCATGTTTAGGTTTCACTCTGTTTTCTCCTATATGGATACATGTAGTTGGAACTCTAAATCAAACAGGTTTGTGCTAGCTCTTTGAAACTTGGCACAATAATGTAGTTCCAAGTTCTATCACTATGGTTTGTGTGCTATTGAAATAGCCGCAAGCAGAGACTGACGAGAATCCCTTTCATTGAAAGGGGTTGCCAAGCTTCCAAAAAACTACGAGTTTCCTGAGATCTCAGCTGACATTTTTTCGCCCAATCTTGATGATACTTCCATTTAATAATCAGTACACCAATTCCACTTGGCTCACCAAATTTCGTTCTTCTAGGTTAAACCGTTCCTTTGCAGTAATCGTTTTCATATTTAGGTTTCACTCTGTTTTCTCCTATTTATATACATGTAGTTGGAACTCTAAATCAAACACGGTTTGTGCTAGCTCTTTGAAACTTGGCAAAATAATGTAGTTTCAAGTTCTATCGCTAGGGTTTGTTTGCTATTGAAGTAGCCCCAAGCAGCGACTGATGAGAATCCCTTTAATTGAAAGGGGTTGCCAAGCTTCCAAAAAACTACGAGTTTCCTGAAATCTCAGCAAATATTTTTTCACCCAATCTTGATGATACTTCCATTTAATGATCAGTACACCAATCCCACTTGGCTCACCAAATTTCCTTCTTCTAGGTTAAACCGTTCCTTTGCAGAAACTGTTTTCATGTTTAGGTTTCACTCTGTTTTCTCCTATATGGATACATGTAGTTGGAACTCTAAATCAAACACGGTTTGTGCTAGCTCTTTGAAACTTGGCACAATAATATAGTTCCAAGTTCTATCGCTATGGTTTGTGTGCTATTGAAGTAGCCCCAAGCAGAGACTGACGAGAATCCCTTTCATTGAAAGGGGTTGCCAAGCTTCCAAAAAACTACGAGTTTCCTGAAATCTCAGCAAACATTTTTTCACCCAATCTTGATGATCCTTCCATTTAATGATCAGTACACAAATCCCACTTGGCTCACCAAATTTCGTTCTTCTAGGTTAAACCGTTCCTTTGCAGTAACCGTTTTCATGTTTAGGTTTCACTCTGTTTTCTCCTATATGGATACATGTAGTTGGAACTCTAAATCAAACACGGTTTGTGCTAGCTCTTTGAAACTTGGCACAATAATGTACTTCCAAGTTCTATCGCTATGGTTTGTGTGCTATTGAAGTAGCCCCAAGCAGAGACTGACAAGAATCCCTTTCATTGAAAGGGGTTGCCAAGCTTCCAAAAAACTGCGAGTTTCCTGAAATCTCAGCAAACATTTTTTCATCCAATCTTGATGATACTTGCAGGTAGTGATCAGTACACGAATCCCACTTGGCTCACCAAATTTCGTTCTTCTAGGTTAAACCGTTCCTTTGCAGTAACCGTTTTCATGTTTAGGTTTCACTCTGTTTTCTCCTATATGGATACATGTAGTTGGAACTCTAAATCAAACACGGTTTGTGCTAGCTCTTTGAAACTTGGCACAATAATGTAGTTCCAAGTTCTATCGCTATGGTTTGTGTGCTATTGAAGTAGCCCCAAGCAGAGACTGACGAGAATCCCTTTCATTGAAAGGGGTTGCCAAGCTTACAAAAATCTACGAGTTTCCTGAAATCTCAGCAAACATTTTTTCACCCAATCTTGATGATACTTCTATTTAAAGATCAGTACACCAATCCCACTTGGCTCACCAAATTTCGTTCTTCTACGTTAAACCGTTCCTTTGCAGTAACCGTTTTCATGTTTAGGTTTCACTCTGTTTTCTCCTATATGGATACATGTAGTTGGAACTCTAAATCAAACACGGTTTGTGCTAGCTCTTTGAAACTTGGCACAATAATGTAGTTCCAAGTTCTATCGCTATGGTTTGTGTGCTATTGAAGTAGCCCCAAGCAGAGACTGACGAGAATCCCTTTCAATGAAAGGGGTTGCCAAGCTTCCAAAAAACTACGTTTTCCTGAAATCTCAGCAAACATTTTTTCACCCAATCTTGATGATACTTCCATTTAAAGATCAGTACACCAATCCCACTTGGCTCACCAAATTTCCTTCTTCTAGGTTAAACCGTTCCTTTGCAGTAACCGTTTTCATGTTTAGGTTTCACTCTGTTTTCTCCTATATGGATACATGTAGTTGGAACTCTAAATCAAACACAGTTTGTGCTAGCTCTTTGAAACTTGGCACAATAATGTAGTTCCAAGTTCTATCGCTATGGTTTGTGTGCTATTGAAGTAGCCCCAAGCAGAGACTGACGAGAATCCTTTTCATTGAAAGGGGTTGCCAGGCTTCCAAAAAACTGGGAGTTTCCTGAAATCTCAGCAAACATTTTTTCACCCAATCTTTATGATTCTTGCAGGTTGTGATCAGTACACGAATCTCACTTGGCTCACTAAATTTCATTCTTCTAGGTTTAACCGTTCCTTTGCAGTAACCGTTTTCATGTTTAGGTTTCACTCTGTTTTCTCCTATATGGATACATGTAGTTGGAACTCTAAAATCAAACACGGTTTGTGCTAGCTCTTTGAAACTTGGCACAATAATGTAGTTCCAAGTTCTATCGCTATGGTTTGTGTACTATTGAAGTAGCCCCCAAGCAGAGACTGACGAGAATCCCTTTCATTGAAAGGGGTTGCCAAGCTTCCAAAAAACTACGAGTTTCCTGAAATCTCAGCAAACATTTTTTCAACCAATCTTGATGATACTTCTATTTAATGATCAGTACACCCATCCCACTTGGCTCACCAAATTTCGTTCTTCTAGGTTAAACCGTTCCTTTGCAGTAACCGTTTTCATGTTTAGGTTTCACTCTGTTTTCTCCTATATGGATACATGTAGTTGGAACTCTAAATCAAACACGGTTTGTGCTAGCTCTTTGAAACTTGGCACAATAATGTAGTTCCAAGTTCTATCGCTATGGTTTGTGTGCTATTGAAGTAGCCCCAAGCAGAGACTGACGAGAATCCCTTTCATTGAAAGGGGTTGCCAAGCTTCCAAAAAACTGCGAGTTTCCTGAAATCTCAGCAAACATTTTTCACCCAATCTTTATGATACTTGCAGGTTGTGATCAGTACACGAATCTCACTTGGCTCACTAAATTTCGTTCTTCTAGGTTTAACCGTTCCTTTGCAGTAACCGTTTTCATGTTTAGGTTTCACTCTGTTTTCTCCTATATGGATACATGTAGTTGGAACTCTAAATCAAACACGGTTTGTGCTAGCTCTTTGAAACTTGGCACAATAATGTAGTTCCAAGTTCTATCGCTATGGTTTGTGTGCTATTGAAGTAGCCCCAAGCAGAGACTGACGAGAATCCCTTTCATTGAAAGGGGTTGCCAAGCTTCCAAAAAACTACGAGTTTCCTGAAATCTCAGCAGACATTTTTTCACCCAATCTTGATGAAACTTCCATTTAATGATCCTTACACCAATCCCACTTGGCTCACCAAATTTCGTTCTTCTAGGTTAAACCGTTCCTTTGCAGTAATCGTTTTCATATTTAGGTTTCACTTTGTTTCCTCCTATATAGATACATGTAGTTGGAACTCTAAATCAAACACGGTTTGTGCTAGCTCTTTGAAACTTGGCACAATAATATAGTTCCAAGTTCTATCGCTATGGTTTGTGTGCTATTGAAGTAGCCCCAAGCAGAGAATGACGAGAATCCCTTTCATTGAAAGGGGTTGCCAAGCTTCAAAAAACTACGAGTTTCCTGAAATCTCAGCAAACATTTTTTCACCCAATCTTGATGATACTTCCATTTAATGATCAGTACACCAATCCCACTTGGCACACCAAATTTCGT
Organism: Urocitellus parryii; assembly: GCF_045843805.1. Lineage (NCBI taxonomy): Eukaryota > Metazoa > Chordata > Mammalia > Rodentia > Sciuridae > Urocitellus > Urocitellus parryii. The sequence continues at coordinate 21,317 of NW_027552784.1, read as the reverse complement.
TCTTCTAGGTTAAACCGTTCCTTTGCAGGAACCGTTTTCATGTTTAGGTTTCACTCTGTTTTCTCCTATATGGATACATGTAGTTGGAACTCTAAATCAAACACGGTTTGTGCTAGCTCTTTGAAACTTGGCACAATAATGTAGTTCCAAGTTCTATCACTATGGTTTGTGTGCTATTGAAGTAGCCCCAAGCAGAGACTGACGAGAATCCCTTTCATTGAAAGTGGTTGCCAAGCTTTCAAAAAACTACGAGTTTCCTGAAATATCAGCAAACATTTTTTCACCCAATCTTGATGATACTTCTATTTAATGATCAGTACACCCATCCCACTTGGCTCACCAAATTTCGTTCCTCTAGGTTAAACCGTTCCTTTGCAGTAACCGTTTTCATGTTTAGGTTTCACTCTGTTTTCTCCTATATGGATGCATGTAGTTGGAACTCTAAATCAAACACGGTTTGTGCTAGCTCTTTGAAACTTGGCACAATAATGTAGTTCCAAGTTCTATCGCTATGGTTTGTGTGCTATTGAAGTAGCCCCAAGCAGAGACTGACGAGAATCCCTTTCATTGAAAGGGGTTGCCAAGCTTCCAAAAAACTGCGAGTTTCCTGAAATCTCAGCAAACATTTTTTCACCCAATCTTTATGATACTTGCAGGTTGTGATCAGTACACGAATCTCACTTGGCTCACTAAATTTCGTTCTTCTAGGTTTAACCGTTCCTTTGCAGTAACCGTTTTCATGTTTAGGTTTCACTCTGTTTTCTCCTATATGGATACATGTAGTTGGAACTCTAAATCAAACACGGTTTGTGCTAGCTCTTTGAAACTTGGCACAATAATGTAGTTCCAAGTTCTATCGCTATGGTTTGTGTGCTATTGAAGTAGCCCCAAGCAGAGACTGACGAGAATCCCTTTCATTGAAAGGGGTTGCCAAGCTTCCAAAAAACTGCGAGTTTCCTGAAATCTCAGCAAACATTTTTTCACCCAATCTTTATGATACTTGCAGGTTGTGATCAGTACACGAATCTCACTTGGCTCACTAAATTTCGTTCTTCTAGGTTTAACCGTTCCTTTGCAGTAACCGTTTTCATGTTTAGGTTTCACTCTGTTTTCTCCTATATGGATACATGTAGTTGGAACTCTAAATCAAACACGGTTTGTGCTAGCTCTTTGAAACTTGGCACAATAATGTAGTTCCAAGTTCTATCGCTATGGTTTGTGTGCTATTGAAGTAGCCCCAAGCAGAGACTGACGAGAATCCCTTTCATAGAAAGGGGTTGCCAGGCTTCAAAAAACTGCGAGTTTCCTGAAATCTCAGCAGACATTTTTTCACCCAATCTTGATGAAACTTACATTTAATGATCAGTACACGAATCCCACTTGGCTCACCAAATTTCGTTCTTCTAAGTTAAACCGTTCCTTTGCAGTAACCGTTTTCATATTTAGGTTTCACTCTGTTTTCTCCTATATGGATACATGTAGTTGGAACTCTAAATCAAACACGGTTTGTGCTAGCTCTTTGAAACTTGGCACAATAATGTAGTTCCAAGTTCTATCGCTATGGTTTGTGTGCTATTGAAGTAGGCCCAATCAGAGACTGACGAGAATCCCTTTCAATGAAAGGGGTTGCCAAGCTTCCAAAAAACTACGAGTTTCCTGAAATCTCAGCAAACATTTTTTTCACCCAATCTTGATGATACTTCTATTTAATGATCAGTACACCAATCCCACTTGGCTCACCAAATTTCGTTCTTCTAGTTTAAACCGTTCCTTTGCAGTAACCGTTTTCATGTTTTAGGTTTCACTCTGTTTTCTCCTATATGGATACATGTAGTTGGAACTCTAAATCAAACACGGTTTGTGCTAGCTCTTTGAAACTTGGCACAATAATGTAGTTCCAAGTTCTATCGCTATGGTTTGTGTGCTATTGAAGTAGCCCCAAGCAGAGACTGACGAGAATCCCTTTCAATGAAAGGGGTTGCCAAGCTTCCAAAAAACTACGAGTTTCCTGAGATCTCAGCTGACATTTTTTCGCCCAATCTTGATGATACTTCCATTTAATAATCAGTACACCAATTCCACTTGGCTCACCAAATTTCGTTCTTCTAGGTTAAACCGTTCCTTTGCAGTAATCGTTTTCATATTTAGGTTTCACTCTGTTTTCTTCTATTTATATACATGTAGTTGGAACTCTAAATCAAACACGGTTTGTGCTAGCTCTTTGAAACTTGGCAAAATAATGTAGTTTCAAGTTCTATCGCTAGGGTTTGTTTGCTATTGAAGTAGCCCCAAGCAGCGACTGATGAGAATCCCTTTCATTGAAAGGGGTTGCCAAGCTTCCAAAAAACTACGAGTTTCCTGAAATCTCAGCAAATATTTTTTCACCCAATCTTGATGATACTTCCATTTAATGATCAGTACACCAATCCCACTTGGCTCACCAAATTTCCTTCTTCTAGGTTAAACCGTTCCTTTGCAGAAACTGTTTTCATGTTTAGGTTTCTCTCTGTTTTCTCCTATATGGATACATGTAGTTGGAACTCTAAATCAAACACGGTTTGTGCTAGCTCTTTGAAACTTGGCACAATAATATAGTTCCAAGTTCTATCGCTATGGTTTGTGTGCTATTGAAGTAGCCCCAAGCAGAGACTGACGAGAATCCCTTTCATTGAAAGGGGTTGCCAAGCTTCCAAAAAACTACGAGTTTCCTGAAATCTCAGCAAACATTTTTTCACCCAATCTTGATGATCCTTCCATTTAATGATCAGTACACAAATCCCACTTGGCTCACCAAATTTCGTTCTTCTAGGTTAAACCGTTCCTTTGCAGTAACCGTTTCATGTTTAGGTTTCACTCTGTTTTCTCCTATATGGATACATGTAGTTGGAACTCTAAATCAAACACGGTTTGTGCTAGCTCTTTGGAACTTGGCACAATAATGTAGTTCCAAGTTCTATCGCTATGGTTTGTGTGCTATTGAAGTAGCCCCAAGCAGAGACTGACGAGAATCCCTTTCATTGAAAGGGGTTGCCAAGCTTCCAAAAAACTGCGAGTTTCCTGAAATCTCAGCAAACATTTTTTCACCCAATCTTTATGATACTTGCAGGTTGTGATCAGTACACGAATCTCACTTGGCTCACTAAATTTCGTTCTTCTAGGTTTAACCGTTCCTTTGCAGTAACCGTTTTCATGTTTAGGTTTCACTCTGTTTTCTCCTATATGGATACATGTAGTTGGAACTCTAAATCAAACACGGTTTGTGCTAGCTCTTTGAAACTTGGCACAATAATGTAGTTCCAAGTTCTATCGCTATGGTTTGTGTGCTATTGAAGTAGCCCCAAGCAGAGACTGACGAGAATCCCTTTCATTGAAAGGGGTTGCCAAGCTTCCAAAAAACTGCGAGTTTCCTGAAATCTCAGCAAACATTTTTTCACCCAATCTTTATGATACTTGCAGGTTGTGATCAGTACACGAATCTCACTTGGCTCACTAAATTTCGTTCTTCTAGGTTTAACCGTTCCTTTGCAGTAACCGTTTTCATGTTTAGGTTTCACTCTGTTTTCTCCTATATGGATACATGTAGTTGGAACTCTAAATCAAACACGGTTTGTGCTAGCTCTTTGAAACTTGGCACAATAATGTAGTTCCAAGTTCTATCGCTATGGTTTGTGTGCTATTGAAGTAGCCCCAAGCAGAGACTGACGAGAATCCCTTTCATAGAAAGGGGTTGCCAGGCTTCAAAAAACTGCGAGTTTCCTGAAATCTCAGCAGACATTTTTTCACCCAATCTTGATGAAACTTACATTTAATGATCAGTACACCAATCCCACTTGGCTCACCAAATTTCGTTCTTCTAAGTTAAACCGTTCCTTTGCAGTAACCGTTTTCATATTTAGGTTTCACTCTGTTTTCTCCTATATGGATACATGTAGTTGGAACTCTAAATCAAACACGGTTTGTGCTAGCTCTTTGAAACTTGGCACAATAATGTAGTTCCAAGTTCTATCGCTATGGTTTGTGTGCTATTGAAGTAGGCCCAATCAGAGACTGACGAGAATCCCTTTCAATGAAAGGGGTTGCCAAGCTTCCAAAAAACTACGAGTTTCCTGAAATCTCAGCAAACATTTTTTTCACCCAATCTTGATGATACTTCTATTTAATGATCAGTACACCAATCCCACTTGGCTCACCAAATTTCGTTCTTCTAGTTTAAACCGTTCCTTTGCAGTAACCGTTTTCATGTTTAGGTTTCACTCTGTTTTCTCCTATATGGATACATGTAGTTGGAACTCTAAATCAAACACGGTTTGTGCTAGCTCTTTGAAACTTGGCACAATAATGTAGTTCCAAGTTCTATCGCTATGGTTTGTGTGCTATTGAAGTAGCCCCAAGCAGAGACTGACGAGAATCCCTTTCATTGAAAGGGGTTGCCAAGCTTCCAAAAAACTGCGAGTTTCCTGAAATCTCAGCAAACATTTTTTCACCCAATCTTTATGATACTTGCAGGTTGTGATCAGTACACGAATCTCACTTGGCTCACTAAATTTCGTTCTTCTAGGTTTAACCGTTCCTTTGCAGTAACCGTTTTCATGTTTAGGTTTCACTCTGTTTTCTCCTATATGGATACATGTAGTTGGAACTCTAAATCAAACACGGTTTGTGCTAGCTCTTTGAAACTTGGCACAATAATGTAGTTCCAAGTTCTATCGCTATGGTTTGTGTGCTATTGAAGTAGCCCCAAGCAGAGACTGACGAGAATCCCTTTCATTGAAAGGGGTTGCCAAGCTTCCAAAAAACTGCGAGTTTCCTGAAATCTCAGCAAACATTTTTTCACCCAATCTTTATGATACTTGCAGGTTGTGATCAGTACACGAATCTCACTTGGCTCACTAAATTTCGTTCTTCTAGGTTTAACCGTTCCTTTGCAGTAACCGTTTTCATGTTTAGGTTTCACTCTGTTTTCTCCTATATGGATACATGTAGTTGGAACTCTAAATCAAACACGGTTTGTGCTAGCTCTTTGAAACTTGGCACAATAATGTAGTTCCAAGTTCTATCGCTATGGTTTGTGTGCTATTGAAGTAGCCCCAAGCAGAGACTGACGAGAATCCCTTTCATAGAAAGGGGTTGCCAGGCTTCAAAAAACTGCGAGTTTCCTGAAATCTCAGCAGACATTTTTTCACCCAATCTTGATGAAACTTACATTTAATGATCAGTACACCAATCCCACTTGGCTCACCAAATTTCGTTCTTCTAAGTTAAACCGTTCCTTTGCAGTAACCGTTTTCATATTTAGGTTTCACTCTGTTTTCTCCTATATGGATACATGTAGTTGGAACTCTAAATCAAACACGGTTTGTGCTAGCTCTTTGAAACTTGGCACAATAATGTAGTTCCAAGTTCTATCGCTATGGTTTGTGTGCTATTGAAGTAGGCCCAATCAGAGACTGACGAGAATCCCTTTCAATGAAAGGGGTTGCCAAGCTTCCAAAAAACTACGAGTTTCCTGAAATCTCAGCAAACATTTTTTTCACCCAATCTTGATGATACTTCTATTTAATGATCAGTACACCAATCCCACTTGGCTCACCAAATTTCGTTCTTCTAGTTTAAACCGTTCCTTTGCAGTAACCGTTTTCATGTTTAGGTTTCACTCTGTTTTCTCCTATATGGATACATGTAGTTGGAACTCTAAATCAAACACGGTTTGTGCTAGCTCTTTGAAACTTGGCACAATAATGTAGTTCCAAGTTCTATCGCTATGGTTTGTGTGCTATTGAAGTAGCCCCAAGCAGAGACTGACGAGAATCCCTTTCAATGAAAGGGGTTGCCAAGCTTCCAAAAAACTACGAGTTTCCTGAGATCTCAGCTGACATTTTTTCGCCCAATCTTGATGATACTTCCATTTAATAATCAGTACACCAATTCCACTTGGCTCACCAAATTTCGTTCTTCTAGGTTAAACCGTTCCTTTGCAGTAATCGTTTTCATATTTAGGTTTCACTCTGTTTTCTTCTATTTATATACATGTAGTTGGAACTCTAAATCAAACACGGTTTGTGCTAGCTCTTTGAAACTTGGCAAAATAATGTAGTTTCATGTTCTATCGCTAGGGTTTGTTTGCTATTGAAGTAGCCCCAAGCAGCGACTGATGAGAATCCCTTTCATTGAAAGGGGTTGCCAAGCTTCCAAAAAACTACGAGTTTCCTGAAATCTCAGCAAATATTTTTTCACCCAATCTTGATGATACTTCCATTTAATGATCAGTACACCAATCCCACTTGGCTCACCAAATTTCCTTCTTCTAGGTTAAACCGTTCCTTTGCAGAAACTGTTTTCATGTTTAGGTTTCTCTCTGTTTTCTCCTATATGGATACATGTAGTTGGAACTCTAAATCAAACACGGTTTGTGCTAGCTCTTTGAAACTTGGCACAATAATATAGTTCCAAGTTCTATCGCTATGGTTTGTGTGCTATTGAAGTAGCCCCAAGCAGAGACTGACGAGAATCCCTTTCATTGAAAGGGGTTGCCAAGCTTCCAAAAAACTACGAGTTTCCTGAAATCTCAGCAAACATTTTTTCACCCAATCTTGATGATCCTTCCATTTAATGATCAGTACACAAATCCCACTTGGCTCACCAAATTTCGTTCTTCTAGGTTAAACCGTTCCTTTGCAGTAACCGTTTTCATGTTTAGGTTTCACTCTGTTTTCTCCTATATGGATACATGTAGTTGGAACTCTAAATCAAACACGGTTTGTGCTAGCTCTTTGGAACTTGGCACAATAATGTAGTTCCAAGTTCTATCGCTATGGTTTGTGTGCTATTGAAGTAGCCCCAAGCAGAGACTGACAAGAATCCCTTTCATTGAAAGGGGTTGCCAAGCTTCCAAAAAACTGCGAGTTTCCTGAAATCTCAGCAAACATTTTTTCACCCAATCTTGATGATACTTGCAGGTAGTGATCAGTACACGAATCCCACTTGGCTCACTAAATTTCGTTCTTCTAGGTTAAACCGTTCCTTTGCAGTAACCGTTTTCATGTTTAGGTTTCACTCTGTTTTCTCCTATATGGATACATGTAGTTGGAACTCTAAATCAAACACGGTTTGTGCTAGCTCTTTGAAACTTGGCACAATAATGTAGTTCCAAGTTCTATCGCTATGGTTTGTGTGCTATTGAAGTAGCCCCAAGCAGAGACTGACGAGAATCCCTTTCAATGAAAGGGGTTGCCAAGCTTCCAAAAAACTACGAGTTTCCTGAAATCTCAGCAAACATTTTTTCACCCAATCTTGATGATACTTCCATTTAAAGATCAGTACACCAATCCCACTTGGCTCACCAAATTTCGTTCTTCTAGGTTAAACCGTTCCTTTGCAGTAACCGTTTTCATGTTTAGGTTTCACTCTGTTTTCTCCTATATGGATACATGTTGTTGGAACTCTAAATCAAACACGGTTTGTGCTAGCTCTTTGAAACTTGGCACTATAATGTAGTTCCAAGTTCTATCGCTATGGTTTGTGTGCTATTGAAGTAGCCCCAAGCAGAGACTGACAAGAATCCCTTTCATTGAAAGGGGTTGCCAAGCTTCCAAAAAACTGCGAGTTTCCTGAAATCTCAGCAAACATTTTTTCACCCAATCTTGATGATACTTGCAGGTAGTGATCAGTACACGAATCCCACTTGGCTCACCAAATTTCGTTCTTTAGGTTAAACCGTTCCTTTGCAGTAACCGTTTTCATGTTTAGGTTTCACTCTGTTTTCTCCTATATGGATACATGTAGTTGGAACTCTAAATCAAACAGGGTTTGTGCTAGCTCTTTGAAACTTGGCACAATAATGTAGTTCCAAGTTCTATCACTATGGTTTGTGTGCTATTGAAATAGCCGCAAGCAGAGACTGACGAGAATCCCTTTCATTGAAAGGGGTTGCCAAGCTTCCAAAAAACTACGAGTTTCCTGAGATCTCAGCTGACATTTTTTCGCCCAATCTTGATGATACTTCCATTTAATAATCAGTACACCAATTCCACTTGGCTCACCAAATTTCGTTCTTCTAGGTTAAACCGTTCCTTTGCAGTAATCGTTTTCATATTTAGGTTTCACTCTGTTTTCTCCTATTTATATACATGTAGTTGGAACTCTAAATCAAACACGGTTTGTGCTAGCTCTTTGAAACTTGGCAAAATAATGTAGTTTCAAGTTCTATCGCTAGGGTTTGTTTGCTATTGAAGTAGCCCCAAGCAGCGACTGATGAGAATCCCTTTAATTGAAAGGGGTTGCCAAGCTTCCAAAAAACTACGAGTTTCCTGAAATCTCAGCAAATATTTTTTCACCCAATCTTGATGATACTTCCATTTAATGATCAGTACACCAATCCCACTTGGCTCACCAAATTTCCTTCTTCTAGGTTAAACCGTTCCTTTGCAGAAACTGTTTTCATGTTTAGGTTTCACTCTGTTTTCTCCTATATGGATACATGTAGTTGGAACTCTAAATCAAACACGGTTTGTGCTAGCTCTTTGAAACTTGGCACAATAATATAGTTCCAAGTTCTATCGCTATGGTTTGTGTGCTATTGAAGTAGCCCCAAGCAGAGACTGACGAGAATCCCTTTCATTGAAAGGGGTTGCCAAGCTTCCAAAAAACTACGAGTTTCCTGAAATCTCAGCAAATATTTTTTTCACCCAATCTTGATGATCCTTCCATTTAATGATCAGTACACAAATCCCACTTGGCTCACCAAATTTCGTTCTTCTAGGTTAAACCGTTCCTTTGCAGTAACCGTTTTCATGTTTAGGTTTCACTCTGTTTTCTCCTATATGGATACATGTAGTTGGAACTCTAAATCAAACACGGTTTGTGCTAGCTCTTTGGAACTTGGCACAATAATGTAGTTCCAAGTTCTATCGCTATGGTTTGTGTGCTATTGAAGTAGCCCCAAGCAGAGACTGACAAGAATCCCTTTCATTGAAAGGGGTTGCCAAGCTTCCAAAAAACTGCGAGTTTCCTGAAATCTCAGCAAACATTTTTTCACCCAATCTTGATGATACTTGCAGGTAGTGATCAGTACACGAATCCCACTTGGCTCACTAAATTTCGTTCTTCTAGGTTAAACCGTTCCTTTGCAGTAACCGTTTTCATGTTTAGGTTTCACTCTGTTTTCTCCTATATGGATACATGTAGTTGGAACTCTAAATCAAACACGGTTTGTGCTAGCTCTTTGAAACTTGGCACAATAATGTAGTTCCAAGTTCTATCGCTATGGTTTGTGTGCTATTGAAGTAGCCCCAAGCAGAGACTGACGAGAATCCCTTTCAATGAAAGGGGTTGCCAAGCTTCCAAAAAACTACGAGTTTCCTGAAATCTCAGCAAACATTTTTTCACCCAATCTTGATGATACTTCCATTTAAAGATCAGTACACCAATCCCACTTGGCTCACCAAATTTCGTTCTTCTAGGTTAAACCGTTCCTTTGCAGTAACCGTTTTCATGTTTAGGTTTCACTCTGTTTTCTCCTATATGGATACATGTTGTTGGAACTCTAAATCAAACACGGTTTGTGCTAGCTCTTTGAAACTTGGCACTATAATGTAGTTCCAAGTTCTATCGCTATGGTTTGTGTGCTATTGAAGTAGCCCCAAGCAGAGACTGACAAGAATCCCTTTCATTGAAAGGGGTTGCCAAGCTTCCAAAAAACTGCGAGTTTCCTGAAATCTCAGCAAACATTTTTTCACCCAATCTTGATGATACTTGCAGGTAGTGATCAGTACACGAATCCCACTTGGCTCACCAAATTTCGTTCTTTAGGTTAAACCGTTCCTTTGCAGTAACCGTTTTCATGTTTAGGTTTCACTCTGTTTTCTCCTATATGGATACATGTAGTTGGAACTCTAAATCAAACAGGGTTTGTGCTAGCTCTTTGAAACTTGGCACAATAATGTAGTTCCAAGTTCTATCACTATGGTTTGTGTGCTATTGAAATAGCCGCAAGCAGAGACTGACGAGAATCCCTTTCATTGAAAGGGGTTGCCAAGCTTCCAAAAAACTACGAGTTTCCTGAGATCTCAGCTGACATTTTTTCGCCCAATCTTGATGATACTTCCATTTAATAATCAGTACACCAATTCCACTTGGCTCACCAAATTTCGTTCTTCTAGGTTAAACCGTTCCTTTGCAGTAATCGTTTTCATATTTAGGTTTCACTCTGTTTTCTCCTATTTATATACATGTAGTTGGAACTCTAAATCAAACACGGTTTGTGCTAGCTCTTTGAAACTTGGCAAAATAATGTAGTTTCAAGTTCTATCGCTAGGGTTTGTTTGCTATTGAAGTAGCCCCAAGCAGCGACTGATGAGAATCCCTTTAATTGAAAGGGGTTGCCAAGCTTCCAAAAAACTACGAGTTTCCTGAAATCTCAGCAAATATTTTTTCACCCAATCTTGATGATACTTCCATTTAATGATCAGTACACCAATCCCACTTGGCTCACCAAATTTCCTTCTTCTAGGTTAAACCGTTCCTTTGCAGAAACTGTTTTCATGTTTAGGTTTCACTCTGTTTTCTCCTATATGGATACATGTAGTTGGAACTCTAAATCAAACACGGTTTGTGCTAGCTCTTTGAAACTTGGCACAATAATATAGTTCCAAGTTCTATCGCTATGGTTTGTGTGCTATTGAAGTAGCCCCAAGCAGAGACTGACGAGAATCCCTTTCATTGAAAGGGGTTGCCAAGCTTCCAAAAAACTACGAGTTTCCTGAAATCTCAGCAAATATTTTTTCACCCAATCTTGATGATCCTTCCATTTAATGATCAGTACACAAATCCCACTTGGCTCACCAAATTTCGTTCTTCTAGGTTAAACCGTTCCTTTGCAGTAACCGTTTTCATGTTTAGGTTTCACTCTGTTTTCTCCTATATGGATACATGTAGTTGGAACTCTAAATCAAACACGGTTTGTGCTAGCTCTTTGAAACTTGGCACAATAATGTACTTCCAAGTTCTATCGCTATGGTTTGTGTGCTATTGAAGTAGCCCCAAGCAGAGACTGACAAGAATCCCTTTCATTGAAAGGGGTTGCCAAGCTTCCAAAAAACTGCGAGTTTCCTGAAATCTCAGCAAACATTTTTTCACCCAATCTTGATGATACTTGCAGGTAGTGATCAGTACACGAATCCCACTTGGCTCACTAAATTTCGTTCTTCTAGGTTAAACCGTTCCTTTGCAGTAACCGTTTTCATGTTTAGGTTTCACTCTGTTTTCTCCTATATGGATACATGTAGTTGGAACTCTAAATCAAACACGGTTTGTGCTAGCTCTTTGAAACTTGGCACAATAATGTAGTTCCAAGTTCTATCGCTATGGTTTGTGTGCTATTGAAGTAGCCCCAAGCAGAGACTGACGAGAATCCCTTTCAATGAAAGGGGTTGCCAAGCTTCCAAAAAACTACGAGTTTCCTGAAATCTCAGCTAACATTTTTTCACCCAATATTGATGATACTTCCATTTAAAGATCAGTACACCAATCCCACTTGGCTCACCAAATTTCGTTCTTCTAGGTTAAACCGTTCCTTTGCAGTAACCGTTTTCATGTTTAGGTTTCACTCTGTTTTCTCCTATATGGATACATGTTGTTGGAACTCTAAATCAAACACGGTTTGTGCTAGCTCTTTGAAACTTGGCACTATAATGTAGTTCCAAGTTCTATCGCTATGGTTTGTGTGCTATTGAAGTAGCCCCAAGCAGAGACTGACAAGAATCCCTTTCATTGAAAGGGGTTGCCAAGCTTCCAAAAAACTGCGAGTTTCCTGAAATCTCAGCAAACATTTTTTCACCCAATCTTGATGATACTTGCAGGTAGTGATCAGTACACGAATCCCACTTGGCTCACCAAATTTCGTTCTTTAGGTTAAACCGTTCCTTTGCAGTAATCGTTTTCATGTTTAGGTTTCACTCTGTTTTCTCCTATATGGATACATGTAGTTGGAACTCTAAATCAAACAGGGTTTGTGCTAGCTCTTTGAAACTTGGCACAATAATGTAGTTCCAAGTTCTATCACTATGGTTTGTGTGCTATTGAAATAGCCGCAAGCAGAGACTGACGAGAATCCCTTTCATTGAAAGGGGTTGCCAAGCTTCCAAAAAACTACGAGTTTCCTGAGATCTCAGCTGACATTTTTTCGCCCAATCTTGATGATACTTCCATTTAATAATCAGTACACCAATTCCACTTGGCTCACCAAATTTCGTTCTTCTAGGTTAAACCGTTCCTTTGCAGTAACCGTTTTCATATTTAGGTTTCACTCTGTTTTCTCCTATTTATATACATGTAGTTGGAACTCTAAATCAAACACGGTTTGTGCTAGCTCTTTGAAACTTGGCAAAATAATGTAGTTCCAAGTTCTATCGCTATGGTTTGTGTGCTATTGAAGTAGCCCCAAGCAGAGACTGACGAGAATCCCTTTCATTGAAAGGGGTTGCCAAGCTTCCAAAAAACTACGAGTTTCCTGAAATCTCAGCAAACATTTTTTCACCCAATCTTGATGATACTTCCATTTAATGATCAGTACACCAATCCCACTTGGCGCACCAAATTTCGTTCTTCTAGGTTAAACCGTTCCTTTGCAGTAACCGTTTTCATGTTTAGGTTTCACTCTGTTTTCTCCTATATGGATACATGTAGTTGGAACTCTAAATCAAACACGGTTTGTGCTAGCTCTTTGAAACTTGGCACAATAATGTAGTTCCAAGTTCTATCGCTATGGTTTGTGTGCTATTGAAGTAGCCCCAAGCAGAGACTGACGAGAATCCCTTTCATAGAAAGGGGTTGCCAGGCTTCAAAAAACTGCGAGTTTCCTGAAATCTCAGCAGACATTTTTTCACCCAATCTTGATGAAACTTCCATTTAATGATCAGTACACCAATCCCACTTGGCTCACCAAATTTCGTTCTTCTAGGTTAAACCGTTCCTTTGCAGTAATCGTTTTCATATTTAGGTTTCACTCTGTTTTCTCCTATATGGATACATGTAGTTGGAACTCTAAATCAAACACGGTTTGTGCTAGCTCTTTGAAACTTGGCACAATAATGTAGTTCCAAGTTCTATCGCTATGGTTTGTGTGCTATTGAAGTAGCCCCAAGCAGAGACTGACGAGAATCCCTTTCAATGAAAGGGGTTGCCAAGCTTCCAAAAAACTACGAGTTTCCTGAAATCTCAGCAAACATTTTTTCACCCAATCTTGATGATACTTCCATTTAAAGATCAGTACACCAATCCCACTTGGCTCACCAAATTTCGTTCTTCTAGGTTAAACCGTTCCTTTGCAGTAACCGTTTTCATGTTTAGGTTTCACTCTGTTTTCTCCTATATGGATACATGTTGTTGGAACTCTAAATCAAACACGGTTTGTGCTAGCTCTTTGAAACTTGGCACTATAATGTAGTTCCAAGTTCTATCGCTATGGTTTGTGTGCTATTGAAGTAGCCCCAAGCAGAGACTGACAAGAATCCCTTTCATTGAAAGGGGTTGCCAAGCTTCCAAAAAACTGCGAGTTTCCTGAAATCTCAGCAAACATTTTTTCACCCAATCTTGATGATACTTGCAGGTAGTGATCAGTACACGAATCCCACTTGGCTCACCAAATTTCGTTCTTTAGGTTAAACCGTTCCTTTGCAGTAACCGTTTTCATGTTTAGGTTTCACTCTGTTTTCTCCTATATGGATACATGTAGTTGGAACTCTAAATCAAACACGGTTTGTGCTAGCTCTTTGAAACTTGGCACAATAATGTAGTTCCAAGTTCTATCACTATGGTTTGTGTGCTATTGAAATAGCCGCAAGCAGAGACTGACGAGAATCCCTTTCATTGAAAGGGGTTGCCAAGCATCCAAAAAACTACGAGTTTCCTGAGATCTCAGCTGACATTTTTTCGCCCAATCTTGATGATACTTCCATTTAATGATCAGTACACCAATTCCACTTGGCTCACCAAATTTCGTTCTTCTAGGTTAAACCGTTCCTTTGCAGTAATCGTTTTCATATTTAGGTTTCACTCTGTTTTCTCCTATTTATATACATGTAGTTGGAACTCTAAATCAAACACGGTTTGTGCTAGCTCTTTGAAACTTGGCAAAATAATGTAGTTTCAAGTTCTATCGCTAGGGTTTGTTTGCTATTGAAGTAGCCCCAAGCAGCGACTGATGAGAATCCCTTTCATTGAAAGGGGTTGCCAAGCTTCCAAAAAACTACGAGTTTCCTGAAATCTCAGCAAATATTTTTTCACCCAATCTTGATGATACTTCCATTTAATGATCAGTACACCAATCCCACTTGGCTCACCAAATTTACTTCTTCTAGGTTAAACCGTTCCTTTGCAGTAACTGTTTTCATGTTTAGGTTTCACTCTGTTTTCTCCTATATGGATACATGTAGTTGGAACTCTAAATCAAACACGGTTTGTGCTAGCTCTTTGAAACTTGGCACAATAATATAGTTCCAAGTTCTATCGCTATGGTTTGTGTGCTATTGAAGTAGCCCCAAGCAGAGACTGACGAGAATCCCTTTCATTGAAAGGGGTTGCCAAGCTTCCAAAAAACTACGAGTTTCCTGAAATCTCAGCAAACATTTTTTCACCCAATCTTGATGATCCTTCCATTTAATGATCAGTACACAAATCCCACTTGGCTCACCAAATTTCGTTCTTCGAGGTTAAACCGTTCCTTTGCAGTAACCGTTTTCATGTTTAGGTTTCACTCTGTTTTCTCCTATATGGATACATGTAGTTGGAACTCTAAATCAAACACGGTTTGTGCTAGCTCTTTGAAACTTGGCACAATAATGTAGTTCCAAGTTCTATCGCTATGGTTTGTGTGCTATTGAAGTAGCCCCAAGCAGAGACTGACAAGAATCCCTTTCATTGAAAGAGGTTGCCAAGCTTCCAAAAAACTGCGAGTTTCCTGAAATCTCAGCAAACATTTTTTCACCCAATCTTGATGATACTTCCATTTAAAGATCAGTACACGAATCCCACTTGGCTCACCAAATTTCGTTCTTTAGGTTAAACCGTTCCTTTGCAGTAACCGTTTTCATGTTTAGGTTTCACTCTGTTTTCTCCTATATGGATACATGTAGTTGGAACTCTAAATGAAACACGGTTTGTGCTAGCTCTTTGAAACTTGGCACAATAATGTAGTTCCAAGTTCTATTGCTATGGTTTGTGTGCTATTGAAGTAGCCCCAAGCAGAGACTGACGAGAATCCCTTTCATTGAAAGGGGTTGCCAAGCTTCCAAAAATCTACGAGTTTCCTGAAATCTCAGCAAACATTTTTTCACCCAATCTTGATGATACTTCTATTTAAAGATCAGTACACCAATCCCACTTGGCTCACCAAATTTCGTTCTTCTACGTTAAACCGTTCCTTTGCAGTAACCGTTTTCATGTTTAGGTTTCACTCTGTTTTCTCCTATATGGATACATGCAGTTGGAACTCTAAATCAAACACGGTTTGTGCTAGCTCTTTGAAACTTGGCACAATAATGTAGTTCCAAGTTCTATCGCTATGGTTTGTGTGCTATTGAAGTAGCCCCAAACAGAGACTGACGAGAATCCCTTTCATAGAAAGGGGTTGCCAGGCTTCAAAAAACTGCGAGTTTCCTGAAATCTCAGCAGACATTTTTTCACCCAATCTTGATGAAACTTCCATTTAATGATCAGTACACCAATCCCACTTGGCTCACCAAATTTCGTTCTTCTAGGTTAAACCGTTCCTTTGCAGTAATCGTTTTCATATTTAGGTTTCACACTTTTTTCTCCTATATAGATACATGTAGTTGGAACTCTAAATCAAACACCGTTTGTGCTAGCTCTTTGAAACTTGGCACAATAATATAGTTCCAAGTTCTATCGCTATGGTTTGTGTGCTATTGAAGTAGCCCCAAGCAGAGAATGACGAGAATCCCTTTCATTGAAAGGGGTTGCCAAGCTTCCAAAAAACTACGAGTTTCCTGAAATCTCAGCAAACATTTTTTCACCCAATCTTGATGATACTTCCATTTAATGATCAGTACACCAATCCCACTTGGCACACCCAATTTCGTTCTTCTAGGTTAAACCGTTCCTTTGCAGTAACCGTTTTCATGTTTAGGTTTCACTCTGTTTTCTCCTATATGGATACATGTAGTTGGAACTCTAAATTAAACACGGTTTGTGCTAGCTCTTTGAAACTTGGCACAATAATGTAGTTCCAAGTTCTATCACTATGGTTTGTGTGCTATTGAAGTAGCCCCAAGCAGAGACTGACGAGAATCCCTTTCATTGAAAGGGGTTGCCAAGCTTCCAAAAAACTACGAGTTTCCTGAAATATCAGCAAACATTTTTTCACCCAATCTTGATGATACTTCCATTTAATGATCAGTACACGAATCCCCACTTGGCTCACCAAATTTCGTTCTTCTAAGTTTAAACCGTTCCTTTGCAGTAACCGTTTTCATATTTAGGTTTCTCTCTGTTTTCTCCTATATGGATACATGTAGTTGGAACTCTAAATCAAACACGGTTTGTGCTAGCTCTTTGAAACTTGGCACAATAATGTAGTTCCAAGTTCTATCGCTATGGTTTGTGTGCTATTGAAGTAGCCCCAAGCAGAGACTGACGAGAATCCCTTTCATTTAAAGGGGTTGCCAAGCTTCCAAAAACTGCGAGTTTCCTGAAATCTCAGCAAACATTTTTTCACCCAATCTTTATGATACTTGCAGGTTGTGATCAGTACACGAATCTCATTTGGCTCACTAAATTTCTTTCTTCTAGGTTTAACCGTTCCTTTGCAGTAACCGTTTTCATGTTTAGGTTTCACTCTGTTTTCTCCTATATGGATACATGTAGTTGGAACTCTAAATCAAACACGGTTTGTGCTAGCTCTTTGAAACTTGGCACAATAATGTAGTTCCAAGTTGTAATCGCTATGGTTTGTGTGCTATTGAAGTAGCCCCAAGCAGAGACTGACGAGAATCCCTTTCAATGTAAGGGGATGCCAAGCTTCCAAAAAACTACGAGTTTCCTGAAATCTCAGCAGACATTTTTTCACCCAATCTTGATGATACTTCCATTTAATGATCAGTACACCAATCCCACTTGGCTCACCAAATTTCGTTCTTCTAGGTTAAACCGTTCCTTTGCAGTAACCGTTTTCATGTTTAGGTTTCACTCTGTTTTCTCCTATATGGATACATGTAGTTGGAACTCTAAATCAAACACGGTTTGCGCTAGCTCTTTGAAACTTGGCACAATAATGTAGTTCCAAGTTCTATCGCTATGGTTTGTGTGCTATTGAAGTAGCCCCAAGCAGAGACTGACAAGAATCCCTTTCATTGAAAGGGGTTGCCAAGCTTCCAAAAAACTGCGAGTTTCCTGAAATCTCAGCAAACATTTTTTCACTCAATCTTGGTGATACTTGCAGGTAGTGATCAGTACACGAATCCCACTTGGCTCACCAAATTTCGTTCTTCTAGGTTAAACCGTTCCTTTGCAGTAACCGTTTTCATGTTTAGGTTTCACTCTGTTTTCTCCTATATGGATACATGTATTTGGAACTCTAAATCAAACACGGTTTGTGCTAGCTCTTTGAAACTTGGCACAATAATGTAGTTCCAAGTTCTATTGCTATGGTTTGTGTGCTATTGAAGTAGCCCCAAGCAGAGACTGACGAGAATCCCTTTCATTGAAAGGGGTTGCCAAGCTTCCAAAAATCTACGAGTTTCCTGAAATCTCAGCAAACATTTTTTCACCCAATCTTGATGATACTTCTATTTAAAGATCAGTACACCAATCCCACTTGGCTCACCAAATTTCGTTCTTCTACGTTAAACCGTTCCTTTGCAGTAACCGTTTTCATGTTTAGGTTTCACTCTGATTTCTCCTATATGGATACATGTAGTTGGAACTCTAAATCAAACACGGTTTGTGCTAGCTCTTTGAAACTTGGCACAATAATGTAGTTCCAAGTTCTATCGCTATGGTTTGTGTGCTATTGAAGTAGCCCCAAGCAGAGACTGACGAGAATCCCTTTCATTGAAAGGGGTTGCCAAGCTTCCAAAAAACTACGAGTTTCCTGAAATCTCAGCAAACATTTTTTCACCCAATCTTGATGATACTTCTATTTAATGATCAGTACACCCATCCCACTTGGCTCCCCAAATTTCGTTCTTCTAGGTTAAACCGTTCCTTTGCAGTAACCGTTTTCATGTTTAGGTTTCACTCTGTTTTCTCCTATATGGATACATGTAGTTGGAACTCTAAATCAAACACGGTTTGTGCTAGCTCTTTGAAACTTGGCACAATAATGCAGTTCCAAGTTCTATCGCTATGGTTTGTGTGCTATTGAAGTAGCCCCAAGCAGAGACTGACGAGAATCCCTTTCATTGAAAGGGGTTGCCAAGCTTCCAAAAAACTACGAGTTTCCTGAAATCTCAGCAAACATTTTTTCACCCAATCTTGATGATACTTCTATTTAATGATCAGTACACCCATCCCACTTGGCTCACCAAATTTCGTTCTTCTAGGTTAAACCGTTCCTTTGCAGTAACCGTTTTCATGTTTAGGTTTCACTCTGTTTTCTCCTATATGGATACATGTAGTTGGAACTCTAAATCAAACACGGTTTGTGCTAGCTCTTTGAAACTTGGCACAATAATGTAGTTCCAAGTTCTATCACTATGGTTTGTGTGCTATTGAAGTAGCCCCAAGCAGAGGCTGACGAGAATCCCTTTCATTGAAAGGGGTTGCCAAGCTTCCAAAAAACTGCGAGTTTCCTGAAATCTCAGCAAACATTTTTTCACCCAATCTTTATGATACGTGCAGGTTGTGATCAGTACACGAATCTCATTTGGCTCACTAAATTTCGTTCTTCTAGGTTTAACCGTTCCTTTGCAGTAACCTTTTTCATGTTTAGGTTTCACTCTGTTTTCTCCTATATGGATACATGTAGTTGGAACTCTAAATCAAACACGGTTTGTGCTAGCTCTTTGAAACTTGGCACAATAATGTAGTTCCAAGTTCTATCGCTATGGTTTGTGTGCTATTGAAGTAGCCCCAAGCAGAGACTGACGAGAATCCCTTTCATTGAAAGGGGTTGCCAAGCTTCCAAAAAACTACGAGTTTCCTGAAATCTCAGCAAACATTTTTTCACCCAATCTTGATGATACTTCCATTTAATGATCAGTACACCAATCCCACTTGGCTCACCAAATTCGTTCTTCTAGGTTAACCGTTCCTTGCAGTAACCGTTTTCATGTTTAGGTTTCACTCTGTTTTCTCCTATATGGATACATGTAGTTGGAACTCTAAATCAAACACGGTTTGTGCTAGCTCTTTGAAACTTGGCACAATAATGTAGTTCCAAGTTCTATCGCTATGGTTTGTGTGCTATTGAAGTAGCCCCAAGCAGAGACTGACGAGAATCCTTTTCATAGAAAGGGGTTGCCAGGCTTCAAAAAACTGCGAGTTTCCTGAAATCTCAGCAGACATTTTTTCACCCAATCTTGATGAAACTTCCATTTAATGATCAGTACACCAATCCCACTTGGCTCACCAAATTTCGTTCTTCTAGGTTAAACCGTTCCTTTGCAGTAACCGTTTTCATGTTTATGTTTCACTCTGTTTTCTCCTATATGGATACATGTAGTTGGAACTCTAAATCAAACACGGTTTGTGCTAGCTCTTTGAAACTTGGCACAATAATGTAGTTCCAAGTTCTATCGCTATGGTTTGTGTGCTATTGAAGTAGCCCCAAGCAGAGACTGACGAGAATCCCTTTCATTGAAAGGGGTTGCCAGGCTTCAAAAAACTGCGAGTTTCCTGAAATCTCAGCAGACATTTTTTCACCCAATCTTGATGAAACTTCCATTTAATGATCAGTACACCAATCCCACTTGGCTCACCAAATTTCGTTCTCTGTTAAAACCGTTCCTTTGCAGTAACCGTTTTCATGTTTATGTTTCACTCTGTTTTCTCCTATATGGATACATGTAGTTGGAACTCTAAATCAAACACGGTTTGTGCTAGCTCTTTGAAACTTGGCACAATAATATAGTTCCAAGTTCTATCCCTAGGGTTTGTGTGCTATTGAAGTAGCCCCAAGCAGAGACTGACGAGAATCCCTTTCATTGAAAGGGGTTGCCAAGCTTCCAAAAAACTACGAGTTTCCTGAAATCTCAGCAAACATTTTTTCACCCAATCTTGATGATACTTCCATTTAATGATCAGTACACCAATCCCACTTGGCTCACCAAATTTCGTTCTTCTAGGTTAAAACGTTCCTTTGCAGTAACCGTTTTCATGTTTAGGTTTCACTCTGTTTTCTCCTATATAGATACGTGTAGTTTGGAACTCTAAATCAAACACGGTTTGTGCTAGCTCTTTGAAACTTGGCACAAGAATGTAGTTCCAAGTTCTATGGCTATGGTTTGTGTGCTATTGAAGTAGCCCCAAGCAGAGCCTGACGAGAATCCCTTTCATTGAAAGGGGTTGCCAAGCTTCCAAAAAACTGCGAGTTTCCTGAAAATCTCAGCAAACATTTTTTCACCCAATCTTGATGATACTTCTATTTAATGATCAGTACACCAATCCCACTTGGCTCACCAAATTTCGTTCTTCTAGGTTAAACCGTTCCTTTGCAGTAACCGTTTTCATGTTTAGGTTTCACTCTGTTTTCTCCTATATGGATACATGTAGTTGGAACTCTAAATCAAACACGGTTTGTGCTAGCTCTTTGAAACTTGGCACAATAATGTAGTTCCACGTTCTATCACTAGGGTTTTTGTGCTATTGAAGTAGCCCCACGCAGAGACTGACAAGAATCCCTTTCATAGAAAGGGGTTGCCAGGCTTCAAAAAACTGCGAGTTTCCTGAAATCTCAGCAGACATTTTTTCACCCAATCTTGATGATACTTCCATTTAATGATCAGTACACCAATCCCACTTGGCTCACCAAATTTCGTTCTTATAGGTTAAACCGTTCCTTTGCAGTAATCGTTTTCATATTTAGGTTTCACTCTGTTTTCTCCTATATAGATACATGTAGTTGGAACTCTAAATCAAACACGGTTTGTGCTAGCTCTTTGAAACTTGGCACAATAATATAGTTCCAAGTTCTATCGCTATGGTTTGTGTGCTATTGAAGTAGCCCCAAGCAGAGAATGACGAGAATCCCTTTCATTGAAAGGGTTGCCAAGCTTCCAAAAAACTACGAGTTTCCTGAAATCTCAGCAAACATTTTTTCACCCAATCTTGATGATCCTTCCATTTAATGATCAGTACACCAATCC